>NW_020897732.1:7285643-7491076 GCF_003984885.1 Neopelma chrysocephalum | reverse complement strand
TAACTTACCACTCTTTTTCTCTCTCTGCTGATCTGGGAGCAAGATGAAAGGATTAGCTGGGACTACCACTTAATTTTTAGCTGTTTGGATTAGCAGAAGCAAATCCCACCTCCTATGTCTACATTACTGACTGAAGGGTAGAGGAGCAGATGGGATGGTGAGAGGAAAGTGTGGGTGTAAGTGAATACTTATTAGAGGGCTTTTAAATATCTGTGTTACACTGCTGTGCTCTCACCTCTTGTCTCCTGGAAGCTCTAACCTGGTGGTGCGTTCCCTGATACTGTGTTCAGGCAGGAGTTTATCAAGATCCTGATGCTCCCTTTCTCTCTTACCCAAACGCCCATATCTCACTGTACATTAAAGAGAAACTCAGACAAGTAATTAAATTACTTTTCCCTGGCTTAAAATACTTAACAATATTAAATGAGCTTTCACAGAAGCCAAAAGTAAAAGCAATAATGGCATTTTCAGCCAGCATTAAATTGTTAATTAATTGACATGCATTAGAAACAGTATAACTCACGCAACACCAGCCATCTATTCTGAAAAAACGTTTAAAATGTGATGGTCTTAGTGACTCATACTGGTCAGATGCAGCTAGACTCGTATATGTAGCTGCAGGAGTCTGCTTTAGGAGAGGGGAACAGGGTTGGTTATGTATGGCAGGACTGTTTGTGCCTGCCATTTACATAAGTCGTGCTTTTATTGGAGTGGAATTCACAAGGAAAATTACAAAAGCTTTTACAAGCCAGCATTCTGCTAAAAAAAGAACTTTTGTGGATATTTATGTGGTTTTGTGCACGTTAGATGTTACAGAAAAACAAGTTAGATGTAAAAAAAGAGATGATCTGTGAAGTTCTCCCAGAATAAGTATCTATAACACCAACAGAACCCATTCTTTTTTGTAGCAGGAAGAGCAAGATTATTAGAGACTGGAACTTGCTTGGTAATGAGATGACAACACTGCCAAACCACTACAATACTGGCTACCTATTACGTTCCTTGGTGAATGTGATGATTTGGGAACCTCTGCTTATCCTCTCTGCTAAAGAGTAAGGACCCACATCTTTCCTGCAAGGTTTCTATTCTTATGCCTCACACCCATGTCAGAGGGGTGTCAGAGGGGCACCAGGCTACACAGCACGTCCATCTCCATTTGGCATCTTGTCCATAGAGGATAAAGGAGGTGGAAGTTGAGCAGGGCAGGAATTCGGCACAACTGAGAATCCAAGCAAGACATGGTGTAGGGTCAGGTTCAGCAAACACAGCTATAACAAAATCTTTCGGAACAAAATACCTGAAAGTGTAGGAGGCAGTAGTGCATCAAAAAATGTTTTATTTCTCAAGTCATCTCATTATCTCATCATGTTATAACGTCTTTACTCTGAACTACAGAGAAAAATAAAGAAGGTAATTTAACATAACAAACATAACGTAAATGTTTCTTCAAAAAGTTCAGCATTTAGTGCTATAACTTCAAGGAAATCCAAATCCTACCTAACTGCTTAGGAACACAGTTTGGCTTGTTTGCCTGTCTTGAGGGTCTTTGCAATGGAAATGGATGGGATGGGCAGAAGTGTAATTAATTTCAGATTAATCCTAATAGATCTCAGCTTGTTACTTCAGCTTCTATATTACCTTATTTAAATAAAATAAAATAACAGTAGAACAGATAAGAAAGTCAATGCTAAAGACCTTTTGTTCTCTAAGGAGCATCTCACTGACTCAGGTCGCTTATCCGGCTCCTTCAACCACGCACGGCTAGACACACCAGATGTTAAATCAATCTCCCTTTTCAAAAAGCAATATGTATTCCTGCTCATGGAAAGAAATGTATAAATAATCAAAAGGTAATTCTGCAAAAAGTGGTAGGTTTTTTTTTCCCCTTCAGCAACTTACAAAAGCACTGGCTTCCTTTCAACCTTGGCAATGCTTTTATCAGGATCACAAAGCTGTGGGTCCTCTTTGGCTTCTGCCCAACAGATTAGGTGTAACATCAGTAACACCACAAGAACTGGTCTTGCTCATGCTCACTCTCTATCATAATATCCACATGCAGTAACAAACATTTCTAATTTGGACAACACAAATGAAACCTGCTGGAAAATTAAGCAGACTTCCCGTGTGAAGGAAGTGGATGCCATGTTTAGAAACACATGCTGCTAGAACACTGCTGTTCGCTAGGGTTTTTTTTTTACATCAACTGAAGTTTTTGGCCAGTTTTCCCTTTTTTCCCCTCTCGTGCTGGAAAACAGCAGTGCCTACGATCCCACACAGTGCTGTCACCAGCTGTGAGGTGCACAAAGCCATTAAGTGCTACCCAGCATAGGGGCTGCTCTCCAGTTGTGCCCTACTGTGGTCACTGCAGCACCTCTTGACCAGGCTTGGCATACACTCAGTCAATGCTGTCTGCTGCTGAATTCACAGCCCTGCCTTGAATCCAGTACTGATGGCAGGGTTTTCAGAAGCTGCTGCCCCTTTAGGAGTGGTGTGTTTTCTGGGAAAGTAGTGTTCTGTGAAATTTCCTCCTATACCTTGAATTTTGGTAGAAGCTACAGAATCCAACTGCTAGACACATAATTTGGCATCCAACATCATCTGAGGCACTTCAGGGGACTTAAGCCATCAGCACAGGGCTGGCAAACAAAATACAAGCCCTCAGACTCTCAGCCATTCAGCACGAGTGCCAGAGGCCAGGCAGGGTACTCACAGCACATGCAGTGACTTCCAAAACTTACCAACAAGCATTGAATCCTGCCCAGAGCGTGGGATTCAGCTGATGGATTAAGACACTTAAATATAAATGCTTCCATGTGTGCCCCATGCCTTAGTGTCCTCTAAAGTAAATGACAACCTTGGTAGTGAAGCCTAGAGAGGGATTTGTCTGTACAAGTGTGGGCACTGTTTTGGAGAGCTGATTGGCAACCAATCTGCATCAAGGGAAATTTCAACTGGGTCTTCAAAAGATGTTTTTCACTAAGAGGACCAAGAATAATTTGCATCTGTGGAGATACTCAACATTTTTCCAGAAATGACCTGAGCCACGTGCTCCAAGTGCTGCGTTGACGGGGGGGTTGCACTAGATGAGCTCCATAGCTCCATTTAAAGCCTATTCAGTAGTTCTCCACTGATTGCAAAAGGATAACAAAGCTATTTTAGTAGGTGTCTTACTATAAGCTGCATCCACCCCCTTGTGTCTAGATCCTACATAACTGATGGTGTAAAGGGGAGGGGAGCAACACAGCTTTTGCAGGGGGAAGTCGTGCCTCAAAAGCCTACTAAGAGGCTTTGAAGGAACCAGTGAGTGTGCTGATATAGGTGATATTGTGTATTTGGTTTTCCTGAAACCATTTGGCAAAGGCATGAAAGATTCTTACAGAAACTGAGTAGCCAGTGGATTAAGAGTAAGGTTTTTTGTGGGTTAATGAGTGATTAAAACATAAGAAAGGTCTGTGAAGAAAGGTACCAGTTTTGTAGTGATTCCCCAATATAAACCATGTTAAAAAAGAGGAGATGATAGTGAGGTGGCTGAGTGTGAATGACACATATTATCTGGGGTTATAAAAACAAAAGTAGCTGTGAAACATCATGGAGAGACCTTGTGATAATCTAGGACTGTGAAGATGCAGATGAGATCACTGGTGATAAACACAAAGTAATGTACAGCATAAAATACACATCTCTAACAATAAAGGCACAATGATGGGCTGAAGAAAAGGATTTGGTGTTGCTGTGAATGAAGGTGGTCTGTGAGCACCTCTTCAGTGTTCAGCAGTGGAGAAGGGTAACAAAATGTTAGACATTCCAAAGAAAAGGAAAAAATATAAAAACATCACTGTGTGACAGTGGACCACAGCCTGGGCCTTGTGTACCTTGGAGTGTAGTAGAAACAGAATTGGGCAAATTAAGTGAAGGGTGATCAAAGGCACAGGACAGCTTCTCTAAGGGGAGAAATGAGTCTTCTCTGTGGAACAGGAGAAACTAAGGAGGAATAGGATAAGGAGGTCTATAAATTCAAGGTCTATAAAATCAGAAATCACTTTCCTTTTTCTCCCAAGTGATCCAATGCAGTTATGAGGGAATAGGTTTACAATACAGAAAGGAAATGCTTTTCTACCTAGCACATGGTTAAATTTTGGTGCTCCCTGTTTCAGGGTGGGGGGGTTGGATGAATAACCTTATGTCGAAGTGGACAGCCAAACTAGATAATTCACACCCTAAAAATGCTTATTTTCCTTCACTGACTATGAAGGAAGCTTGTGACGAGTTCGTCTGTAGAAGTCCACACAAAAGCTGTTCAGAAACTGGTTGAGATGAAACCCACCTGTAATATATGCTGGAAATGATGGAGTAACACCTTCCTATATCTTTGAGAACTGTTGCCAAAGCTCCTGCAAGAAAAGTCTGGTACAGGGCAATACATCAGCCATATAGCCCAAACCATACTTAAGTCTGAATCTCCCAGGTTGGTCATCAATGCCGAGTCTTTTAGCTGTATTGCTGATTTACTTGCATGTGGGGGGATAACTGATGCATTCTCAAAGGGAGAAATTAATTTTTGACTTAACTTCACTGCAGTAAGAAGAATTTCCCCAAGGACTCAGCTGTTTCAAGCACACTGTTCTTGAAAGATTCTATGCATAAACCAAGACTAAATCCAGCCTACCAGTTACCCCTCCCTGTCGGTGTGTAGTCTTTGCTCAGCATTCAAAACAGATATACCAGCCCCATCAGCACTTAAGTTTTACAATAACTTCTAAAAATAAAATCCTGAGGAATTGTGGGCAACTGGAAAAGTTCTTGGCTTTTATACTCTACGTGGGGCTACAGTAATTCACCTGGGAGCACAAGCCAGACTCTCCCTTTGGGGCTGGCACCAAGCAGCACAGCAGATGGGCAGCTCTTTCCTTCTGACCCTGTTTACTGAGTGCTGTGTCCTCCTGCTTCCCCAGAAGCATGAGCAGCTCAGGCTCAGAGGAGGGAGGAGTGTTATCACCTCATGGGCTGTGCAACAGGAACATTCAAGTCTGCTGGGGGTTCTCCAGGCTGATACTCAAACCCAGCTCTTTCCCGAGCCCCAGCAGAAGCCAACACCCAGCAGAAGCCAACCTTGTTATTTGCCATACTGATAATAAGCTAGAACCATAAATTCAAACCCAAGACTAACAGTGACAAAGGGGTGTCCCTTGGCAGAGCTGAGACACTGTCCTACAGCTGGAACACCGGGGAGCTGTGTGTACCTGTGCAGCACGAAAACAAAGCAAGCACTGCCTGCATGAGTCAATGTATGCACAACTGATGGCTTTTGTGTTTGTCTTGAAGATTCATAATGATCTAGTAGTTATACAGTTAAATGCATTTCTCTTTTTGTCCTTCATCTGATGTTACTAGAGGTTTCAGAAAGCTATCTTGGAGATGAAAGACCTCCTAAATTACACCAACAGGAAAATAGCTATAATGGTGCATATATTTTGCTTCCAAGATGAAAGTCACCTTCTTACACAGAGAAAGGCATAGATATTAAAACATGCAACTACATAAACAAGGTTAAAGAATGTAAAATGAGATTCTTCTGATGGGAAGGATGTGAGCTGGACCAGGATGGTTTTACCTTCCTGTTTATGTTTTTCTAGTTATTTCCAGGTAAGGGGCAAAATATTTTAAGTCTTCTTCAAAATATAAGTGAAATTTTAACACATATTGCAAGACCATGAGAAAACTGCCATACTAGGGCTGTGTAATCCCAAAGACTGCTCTGATGACAGCAAACAATAGATATTTCAGGGGAGGTACAAGCCTTCATATAATGGCCAGTGCTAATGGGAAAATGACTTCCCATCCCCCAGGGAAAAGACTGTTTATTTTATGCTGTGCTTGTCCGGGAACCTTAGACTTTATTCCTCTTAACCTTATTTAATATAATGAGTATTTTCCATTACCTGTACAAATCCTTTTATGAATCCTGCTACTTTTTTAAAACTACAAATCCTTGGCCATTTTGTGATGCTCTGATCCACCAGCCTTTCCTGCCCAAAAACATTTTCCTGCCTTTAATTTTCCTGAAAGTGAATACCATTTAATCCATTTTTTAACTTGTACACTCTATCACACACACTGCAGACCAATTTTTTTTCACTTGCCAGTTGTACAAGGAGGGTCACTTTAACTTAGTCATTCTTTTGCCTGCTTTGCCTTCTGGCCTGAACAAGGAGTCTGCCTCGATCGAAACCCTGGAAGGTGCAATATTACAGGCCACACACCCGAGCCAGAGGTGGCTGAAATCCTTTCTCAGAGCAGATTAAACGTGCATCTCTAAGCGCTCAGCAGGGCATTTGTGCCCCTCTCTGTCAGCCCCACATTCCCACCTTGGATAGTCAAAATCCACCTCTCCAGCAAGAGGCAACGGCACTGCTCCCACCCCCCAAATAAAAGCAAAGCACCAGCTGTTAATGCTGTATTCACAATACCATAATCCACAGACAATGTGACTTTATTCACAAATATGATTTTTACAGAGGTAGAACAAAATACTTTGTATAATTTTTTTTTTAAACTATATACATACAAAGAATATAATAGAATGACAAGAAAGAAAAGGTTGTAAACAAAACAATATTATGCCATCAAATACAGTACAAACAGCATGCATGAACAGCTTCAAATGAAATCTTGCTGGTGTAACTTTATTTTTTTTCTCATGTGGTAAATGAAGAGTAGTAAAGAGTCATGCTCTAATTGGATTGAGTATGCCACAGCTCTGCAATTTTGTTTTAATTATTTTTTTTTCTTTTACAATAAACCAACAGGATTGCTTTCTTTTCACTGTGGTGGGGAATGCTTTTGTAATGCCCAATGTAATCTTAACAGAAAAATATAATAATCAAATCTACAAAGTATATTCTCATTTAAAAAGCAAACCCATAGAAACTGTACAGTTTTAAAAAGCGAATTATCTCAAATGCTTCTTAAGAGAATTTTCTAAAGAAAGAATAAAATATGCAGAATAAAAATTAGGAGAGCTATTGTTCTGTAACAAAGCTAATCAAATACTTGTTTTCTATTCCAATAAACAGCTTTTTTAATTAATGACTATTCTGGAAATTATGAAGTGGGCCAGGTTTTATTAATGTTCCACTTGACTAATAAAGCATGAACTCCTTACAGGTACTGTAGCTGTCATTCCCCTGGGGATGGATGGGGATTGGTTCTGCATGCATGCTAGAGACAGGGACAAGGTTTAGTCATGGGTGTAGATTTTAAAAATATTTTTAAATGTTTTAAATGTTTAGAAGCTTGTATAAAAATAATCTTGCTTGTTTTGCTGCTGCATTGAGATTTGGATATGTGATTTTCTGCTGAAATTCATTCTTGGCCCTTACAATTGCCAAGGACTTCCACTGGATATTACCTGGGCTGCACCAGGTCCCACCAACAATGGCCAACAGCAATGGTTAGAGCTTACACCTGAAACATGTGAAGCCAACAGCAAACCCAACACTGTTTTCCCTGTGGCTAGGGCTGAACCTCAAGGATGTGGGATTTGGGGAATGGTGCTGCCCTGCCCCTCCATCCCTTTAAGTGCTGGCCCATATCATGGGAAGGGCGAAGGCTGGAGAGAGTAACTGTGCTGTTACTCCTGTGAACTATCAGCGGTGGTGAACCACGTCTCCATCCCGCATACCTGGACACACTGTGACTACACAAGCCCGGGGTCTGGTCAGGTCACTGTCCTGCTCGAGGACAGCAGCTGCATGAGCTGGACAACAGGGTTTTCTCCCTCTGACCAGCGAGGAAGGAAACTGTGAGCAGTGGGGTTAAATCACCCTCCTGCAGCTCACCCCCTTAAATGTCATTTAAAGATTCAACCACACAAACAGGACCTGTACATTCAATATGTCTTTATCAAGAATGTGAGGACGGTCAATGTTAAACACATGCTGTTTATGGCCACGCATCAGGCACCTGCCCAAGCTTCAATTGCAATGAGTTTACTAAAGATCAAGCAGAATATTGAACAGGGAAAGATGGTGGGTCTCATTTGACTTCAGGCTCTCAGGTGATTCTGGTTTTAAGGTAGAAGCTCAGCTCACACTGGACATGGGACCCACCCCATGTTCACTGTCAGGTTAAGTGACTGGGTGTTGGTATGAACATCATCCTTTGACAGATCACAAGGATTAAGTTGACTGCAGTGAAAGCAAATGCCTGCCCTGTGTGGCAGATCCATCTTTGTGGCTTCATCCATGGCTTTGACACCTTCCTGGGGAATAGATTATCAAACCCCCCCAGACTGCCCTGGTGCAACTGAAACCTGCATTTCGCTAATCGACCCTGCAGCAGATTATCACCCCCAGAAACATGGCATTTATTGAGAGGTGTGAACAGTGTGCTATGCACAGACAAAATACTCAGTGTGATCGTTTACAGTCAACAAAATAAGCCTGGCACCTCTTTGTGGAAGAACTGTACAAAACATGGCTGAAATAGCAGGATTGTCAATGACGGTCAGTGGGAGATACTCTAACCCTCTGAGTAAGACTGCATCTTTCTGTTGTGTAAACTGGCCTACAAGTATGAATAAAACAATACATTCCTGCCCCATTAGCCTTGGGGAAGATTAATGCCCTCTAATCTACGCTAAATAAACTCTGAAGCATGAAGAGAAATATTTAAGTCCCACACTCAGCTGCTTGTGAATTAATAGGGATCACCCTGAAATTGCTATTATGAAATGCAAATATTTGCAAAACAACAATTAAAAAATACTCCTGAAGTGCAAACGAAAGGCTCGTCAGGCATGTTTGTGGTATGCACAGGGACAGTCAGAAGGTGAACACTAATGAATCCCAGGGCAGAAATCTGAGCTAAAAACCCATTAGCCCACTGGCAGTAGGTAATGGCACAGCATCTCGCATGGGGAAACAATTCTGCCTGATAATCAGAGGCCTTGTTAGGATGCCCAAATTTTGATTCTTTGGACAATTTGTTTGCATACAACTACCTGTATTTTCAGAAAGCTGCAGTACATGGCTCACAGTAAATCTACTTCAAACACTTGCTGATACGGCTCAAACTGATCTCATCTGTCCTGATCTGCAATTTTGTGTTAGCTAAAGTAATAAAAGAATCCTGTTAAACCTAAATTATCAAATGAAAAAGGCAATTTTCTCATTTATACTCCATTAGTTTTTTTAGTTATTGCTAGGAAAGCTCTAAAATGCTTAGGCCATAAAATAAACATGTGGCTTAATGTACAGTATGTGTACTTAAGAGGATGATGGCATCTGCAGTAACTGCTCTGCACTGCTGTAGTAATGGGATGCACAAATTAAGCAACAGCACATATCAAGTAAAGCATACAAAAATGTATGGCAAAAAGTTACAAGCCTTCTGCTTTTTTTTTTTTTTTTAGTAACTCTTTAATTGCAAAAAAGAAGAAATCACCAATATCCACACCTACAACACAAAATTGCAACATGGTTGATTTCAATAGATGCCCATTACCTCTGTGCCAGCAAAACTCTCTGATACTGTTATCTTTTACATTTCATTGATTAGAAGTTTATAAAAGTGTCCCCTTCTCAAATTAAATTCAATGATATATTTTCCAGCGCTGAAGTTAAACGATTAGCCTAATATGGTTTCAAGCACACAACACACTTAAGACTTTGGAAAAAAAAGCACCCCAGATTCTTAAGTCATGGAGATATAGGATAACATATGAAAAAGCATCCAAGTATTCATTTTTGGAAATGAAATTAAGAGCCTAGATCACTTAGGTACCTTCAATAATTTTACTCTCAGGCCCTTCATTCAGATATATCAGAGTACTTTCTATCAATAATTTCAATTCCTTAAGAAGAGTGCCACAACTAAACCTGTGAATTCACAGAAGCAAGATTCCATAAACCAAACCATTTACAGACATACTTTAGCATTACTTTTCAGCAGGAGGCATGAGGATCTTGAGAACACAAGAGTCTCTGAAATTCAACCTGTGTGTTGCTTTACCCCTTCATGCTTAATTAAAATAGGTATCATTCAGAACAAGGAGCAAGCAGAGTCTCTGCAGAAAGCTGCAATGAACTTCTGGATCAGACAAATTCGATGAGAATCATAAAATGCAGATAGGAGATTTCCCCTTCAGCCAGGCTTTTACAGAAATATATTTTCCTGGCTAAAAAGGGTGGCACTGCAGAACTTTACAGAGGGAAATGCAAAAATATAAAGAGGAGAGTCCCATTTTCTTCCTCAGTAATCCCATAAAACCAACAATCTGTTTCCATAACAGCTCCAGACAGTTACCTGATTGCTGACAGGGCCTTTCTCATCACCTGAGGGGAGTCTACCCTCTGTTTTCCATGCTGTCAGTGGCAGGTACATGGTCAGAGCTGTTGTGCTCGTTATCCCCCAGCTTCCCATTAATGTGACCAAAATGACCTCCCCAGTTGCAATAACTGTGTGAGCCTGTTTTACTTATAGTTCAGATTTTCTTCCTCTCATGGCACAAAGCTGATAAGTAAACAACAGCTAAGAAAACATTTGCTTGCCAAAGCCTGGCATGAGAAGGTGCAAGCTTTCCTTGCCAGAGCATCCTGGACCTGTGTTTACTCACACCCTCAGCACTGTTTCATGCTCCAGCTTGGCATTGTATGGGAACAATCACCATCCTCTTCAGGCCCTCCCTCTTATTCGGCTTTTGAGAAGTTACAAATAGAACACTGTTTTCTGAGACTATATTGACTGCACTAATTACCCACAATATTGTATATTTGCTACTAAGAACATGAATGTGTGCTTTCAAAGTGTGACATTCAGGGCTTCAAGGATGTGAAAGGAATTAGATGGATTGTTCTGTCACTTAATCCGAGGCTCTGATGTACTTTTAAAAATTTGTTTAAAACCCCAGAAAACAGAATACACATTTTAACTGTTGAACTTTTACCAGCTAAAGGAGTTTGTAAGGACCCTATCACTATGTGGTTACAACAGAAGATACACAGTTAAGGTCAGGTCACGGTTTCCAAGAACATTCACAGGGACTGAGGATGAGGAAAACGAGGGATGGATTCTGCAGGAGCCTTCAGGAGACTGAGCTGCTCACTGGGGAAGGGCCTTGAGTATTGCATTCACTTCCTCTGCAACTGCTGTCAGCGCAAACTCAAACTGCTCCTGCAGAGAGAACAAACACAAACTCTGATTAATAAAACGAAACACCTTCCAAAAGCCTGGTGCACTATTCCGGAGCTGAACATCCTCAAGACATTGTTAAAAATATGAATATGCAGGATGAACTGTGCACTGCAATGGAAAAGAACAAAATGTTCTGGGATTATTGATGTCATATAACAAGTTTGACAGCATCTTGAAGCTGGAGTAATTTTAATGGAGAAAAATGTTAGCAGCAGAACATAAGCTATTGGGACACAATGATGTATTGCCATTGCGTGGTCAGAAGGGTTTGGGAGTAGCTGATCACCAGCCATTTCCTTCTGACACAGAAATGGGAACTCATTAATATAATTGAGATATGCAATAAGTGAGATGCTGCAAAGCAGAGGCTTTGGCTTTTCCTAGGACTCTTTCTAGTTGAAACATCTAGAATAAATATCTCCTCACCTTATGTCTATTATATAGAACAATATCTGCTTTTTGGCTTACCTGTCACTGATCTTTTTAAGCCTCTCTTTTTAATGGCCTTTCCACACCCACAAATTACTCAACAATCTTTAGACCACTCCTATATAAGAAATACTTGGAAAGCTTTTTGCTGTTATTAATTTACTGTAACCACAGCACCAAAATGATTAACAGGCTTCTGTGCTGGGTTGGCAGAGGTGTGAAGGACACAGCCATGAATGGCTGCTACTTCTAAGTGCTAACCTAACTTGTTCCTGAACTGTGTAGTCCTATGGAAGGACAAAAGAGTGTTAAATCCTCAAGGTTAACAGGTGTTATATTTTTCAAGCAAGAAATTTTTCTCGGTATTTTAGCTCCCTGAAATATATCACTGGATGATTTGGAGTTTGCAGCTTTTCAGTGAGCAGTTTACTCAAATGATAGACAAATCAAAGACACCAGACAAGGACGGTGGAGGCATTTCTGATTTTCTAGAAGTACTCTAGAGTGTTAAGATAGCTGGAGTCAAGCTGCTGAAGAATCGACTTTGGGAATGGAGGTCTGAGATACACCCTACAAAACATCCCAGGATCACTGCTGGGATACTGTTTGTGCCTTCCATTAGAAAACTTGTGGTCTGGTACTTCCAGCCCCTCAGTTTGTGCTGCCAGGGGCTGTGTGGCATGGCTGCAGAACACAGCCAGCCCCCAGAGGTGATTACTGGACTAATAGCATTCATTTTCCATAGTGTTTCACTTTCCTGCAGAAATCTGCAGGGAGGATGAAAGAACAAACTACAGGTGTGCAACTCACACTTCAGAAAGGCAGCTGACTTCTAATTCCTGCAATCTGGTGCCAGTCTTCTCTGCCTTGTCTCACCTCTATGCAGAATCATCTCCCATGTGAAGACACTTCAGAGAAGTAATGATGGGCACAGTGCCAAGGCAGAAAAAGAAATAAAAACTCAGAATAATTTCTGAGCAACGATAACATTCGAGAACTTTGCTTTCTGCTTGGTGCTGTCAAAGTGGCATCCATGTACATTTGCTGGACTGCAGCCAACAGTTTTTAATCAGACATCAATTCACCCTAAAGAGTAGGACTCATCCTCACTAGCCCTGAAAATGGTGTATATGACTGCCTATGGCTCCCTGCATGGCCTAAGGTCTCTGCAGTTAAAGAAAAGGCTGGGAATGCTGGTGCCTATGCAGGAGCATCAGTGCTGTTTTAACCAGAGCACAGTGAATGTGTGAGAGGAGCTGGATGGTAGCAAGGGCAGAGAGGGCATGCTAGTGGTCATGCTGTGCCAGAACCAAACTGGGAGCTAGTACCAGCTCAAAAAGCTTCAAGACATTGAGGCTGATGCATGAGAAGTGCATTGGGGAGAGAGAACTTAGGCAGGAGGAGGCAGGAGCCACTGGACCCCATTGATGCAGCCCTGTGAGATGAGTGACCTGTGGAGCAGCCTGGGCGGGGTAGGAGACCCTTGTGGTGAGGCTGGCAGGAGAAGGACCAAGCAGGTGGTCCTGGAATGCTGGTACTCAGTTCTGAGTGGGACAGCTGGCCCCCACCGTGCCAGTCCTTGGAAAACGGGGAGCACAACAACAGAAGAAGGCGATCTGAACACGATGGAGCTGACACAGTGATGCAGTCAAGTTCCAGAGATGATCAGAGGCCTCTTTCAGGATGTGAAAATCAGTTTAGAACGAGGGAAGGTCCCCATGGTAATGAGGTTACCTAAGGTATTCTTCATCTGAGTATATCACAGCCAGGAAAACCTTGTAAGATCAAGGACTATAAGACTTTATTATTAGTCCCATTGCTGAAAATAACTTGTATTGCTCTAAAGTAACTCACTCAGCAAATCTGACGTTTAAGCTTGTTGGTTCAGGATGTGTTCACCTTATCATGATGATCTGTCAGGCTGGAGACCAGCTGATCCCTCAAGGAGGTCACCCTCCAGTCACCCCTGACGTAAGCACAGGGCATCATTGCACCGCCTGAGCAAGAGTGTCTGTCTCGCCTGGGGACTGTGGACTGAGCACCAGGAACTCAGTATCGATTTTGGAGACAAATTCAGTGGAGACTATCAGCAGACCTCAAGTGGGACCTTAATGGCTGAGACAAAGCAACTTACAAAGTGTGATCTTTATGGCCAGAGCTCAAAACTGACAGTGAAACACTGCAGTAAAGGGGACTGCAGTAGAGCAGACACGAGATGTGTGGGGACGTGGCCTTTCTGGGATGGTGCAGCTGAGTTCTTCCCCCTCCATCCTTCTGCTTGATACACACAGGCAAAACACAGAGAGTGGAGTTTCCATCGATGTATGTCACCACCGTCCAAAGAAAAGCCTTTACACACCTTCCACACTCTTCCATGAGGATGAACACAGCTAGAGCACGTTACTTCCAGTAATTTTTCAAGGAGCTCAGTCTGTTGGTCTGTACAGCTACACTGCCATTCACATATGCTATTGGCTCATACAAGGTTGTCTGGACATGAATTTTAACATCTAGCTTTGCCTAGAAACTGAGCTGGACAGGCATTCGGTGGTGTCAGTCCACCTATAATGCAGAGGTGACAAGACTATACTTAATAAAAAATAATAAGCTATGTTTCATTAAGTCTACAAATAAAAATTCACAGGAAAACAAACTAGGTACATGTATCATATATGATACAACAAAGAATCTAGCTGATATTACAGGTTGTGAGAGGAAGGATATAGAAGGAGAGAGGAGAAAAAAGAGATATATATTTTTTCCATCACAGAGAATACACTTCCTCCTTCATTACTTTTTCCTCTCACATGTAGCATATCAATTCTATTTTATGATTCCCCTGCAAAAAAAATTCCACAAACCCTCTATTATGCTTCCCAGAAATGCAGGATGTTGTTCTGATAATTTCATTAGAATTTATTATATACAATGCTTTTGAATTAAAGATCCCTTCCAGAAGACAAAATGCTGCAAACAAATCTTTCCCATGCTGCCTATTGGAAATGTGGAGCGCTGCCTGCTGGAAACACAATAACATTGCTGAAGGAAGTTGGTGTTTATTTTGCCTGGGGATATTCTCTAATTGGCATTTCTAACCTGACTTTTAATCCATCGTTTTAAATTACTCCAAGAGTCTAATATTCCTTATTTGTATTCAGTTGGGAAAGCACAGGGGTTTGTTTAAATCCATCAGAAAAATTCTCTGGGGATCGTGCATTGCTAGCATGTAACCAGATATTTATAATTTGCAAGACATTAGCTTGAATAAGTGATTTGGGTGGTTTTGAGAAAATGACAATGATGGAAGAAGGAGCAAGAGGAGAGATAAGCAATATCCTGAGAAAATTTTTCATCCTGGATGAAAACACAGGACACATTTTTTTTCTGGAGCTCTTCCAGACAGATGTTTGGAGGGAAAAAACATGTCTTAAGGGAGATTTTCATGGAACTAGGGTAACTATTGCTGAGCTAAGTAAGAGAAGTTGTTCACATAACCTCATTCTTTGGTTCTGGAGTGATGTTTTTTCTTCTGCTGAAGGCAACAAGCCATAATTTCTCTGCTCTGAAAAAGAAACTGGAATCTGAGCTCTATGTTTCTACAGAGCTGCTATATATTTTGGAGGCATTTACAGAGTAGTCCAGGACTTGCATCTTCCCTCAGAGTAAATATATATGACATTGAATACTGTGTGCTATTTGCATTTTTTTTTCAGTCTGAATAATCAAAGCAGAAGAACAATTTGTGCGATTTTCTTGTCTTACTTGCAGATAAAGCTTAGTTAGCTTTGACTGGCTTATCTTGATTTTTCATGCACTTACTTAATTGGTAAATAATAATTAAAGTTCCCCCAGCTGTTCTTCAGCACTATTTCTCCTAGTATTAGTGGGAAAATAGAATGATTGGGAAGAGATTCAGGAAAAGTTATGAAAGTTATGTTGATTTCTGCAGCACATTTATTTCACCTTTGCCCCTCAGCAATTTCAGCTCCCCGAATGATGCAGAAATTCCTGTCAGTTCCAGCTTGGCCAAGACATAGTGCTGTCACATTGCTACTCAGTTCGGGACTATAACTATCATTTGATATTTTATAATGTCATAAACAGATTTATTTGGTCTCCATGCCAGGAACAAGTTTCTTTATTGACATATTCGCAGCTCTTAACTTGCAGCAAATACTGTAAAATATCATTCCATACCACACTGGAATTGTTAATAATAGGAAGTTTCATTTCTAATTTAAGGGACTACAATCACACTATTGGCTCTCTTTAAAAGCTTTACATTGTGGAAAAATGTCAAAACTATTACAACTGACAGGAATTAGAGAGTAAGGCATTCACCTCACCAAAGGGTACAAACATAGTTTCCATGTTACATCCACAAAGGACAAGGTTGTAGGCATGATGTAAACTTCTTCCATTCAAAGATACTAAAATTTACTAGATTTCCTACAAAACTTTATTTCCTTTAACTTAAAACTTCTGGGCTTTTTTTCCCCATAAAAAAAAAATCAAATGCAGCAGTTACATTCTCTTTCATGAATAGAAGCTCTAAAAAAAAATATTACATGCACAGTTAAGCACAGAGAGTCTAAGCAAATAATCCATAGTTCAGGATGAAAGCAAGAACATTCTTTCAAATGCACTTTTTCTTTAGCAGGCAATAGATTGTTGTCTTGACTGCCCTTCATATATGGTAATCAAGATAGATGTTGGAGATGTTACAAGAAAGAACAGTAAACACCAAAGAAAGTAACCTAGATAAATCTTCAGCATAAATAAACCTCAGTTGGTAGGGAGCCAAACAGTAATCAGCAAGCGACCTGCGTTAAATTAGGTCATACCCTCTCTCTTCTGTCATGAAAACAACTACTGTGAAAGACCTTTAATGTATTTAAAATCCCAGTGGATTTATTGACAGTACCTTTGTCTGGACCATGCCTGGTCTCTGGTCCCTCAAGTGCTCCAGGGTAGCAGCAATATCAATCTCTTTAGCACCTGCAACAAACCACAAATTGGGCTGAGTTCAGAGCACAAGATAATCCATGCTGCATCTGTCAATCTCTTGCTATCAGGTTCCCTTTGGGCTAACAGTCCAATTGAAAATTATTACATCCATCTCTCAGCAGATTTGGCAGGCAGCTGCAATTTTTGTGTTCATATCGAAAAATAAGAGGTTGGGGCACCTTTTACTAACATTAATTCAAGAGAAGCCAAAGAAAAACAAATTCTTAAAAATGTCTCTGCCCCTAGAGCAGAATATATTTTGCAGAACCTAAGGGTCTGTCATGGCAAGGCCACTGAGCGTCCCTTTGTCACTTCTAAGAGTATGCACTGAATTAAGGGCCTGAACCACACAAAGACTTAACTCTGTAAAAACGAGGTTTAGGTGACCTTTTGTCACTTGCAGTTGAGACCCAGAAAACCTGTCCATGGCTCCCTTGTTCAGGACCTGCCAGACCATCTTGCTATGTCATCACTGTTTCATCTGGAAAATCTAAGGCACTTTCTTTAGGTTATACTTTGGGATGCTGGACATGGCTGCCGTGTAACAATCAGGAGCACCAGGACACAGATAACAGACACAGAGAGCCCAACACCTCCCCTCCTCTGTGCACATGGAGGTGCTTTCTTTCAGGACATGATCTATGGAGATCAAAGCAAGTCCTCAGACATCTTCCCTTTCTTATAATATGCAAAGACTAGAAAACTGAAGGGGGCAGGGAGATACTGATTTCCTCCTCAGTTTCCTCTAGTGTAAGACATTTCAAGACCACCCTCCTCATTTTCCTTAAGGGCTTAATCTGATAAAGTTTTTTTAAGAGATTGAGGGGAAATCAGGATTTTGGTCCTTCCTGTATGAGCTCCAAGAGTAGAAGACTGGTTGGAAATCCTTTGAGTTGAAAAGTTCAGCTACAGAATTTGGCTCTCGTGCATCTGTTCCCTTCTGCATCTTGCAAGAACATCTCATGGTGCTAAAGCATCAGGCAGATGGGCAAAGGGTCATCCTAGCCCAAGTGTACCTCTGTCTCCGCTCCACTGTTCCCTGCTGCCCTGGTTGGCCACGCATTCTCCTAGGGCAGATGGGGGTTCGTAGCTTGAGAAGCTTAGAAAGGTGTTGACCTCAGGTTTCTCCTCTTTTGTACATTCACTTTTGTCATGAAATGGTTTATCAAGGGCACTGATTGGCTACAATTCTGCAATCTGCTTCTATTTTAAAGGATACTCAGTGGTGTGCTCTGAAGAAGACTGTGGCCCTTGGATGTGCAATTTGACAACCATTTTCCATTGTCTGGCCCTAGGAATCTCCTGGCCCAGCCTGTGCCAATCAGGACTTCCTTCTGGGGGCATTTAAATATCCCCAATTATTCACAGGTGCCTCAGTGGCCAGCTTGTGGGCCATGCACCTGAAGTGTTGTTCCTGCAGTAGCTAACTTGCATACATCTGGAAACATTCTTGTTTAGTCCTCAGAACTGGATTTTTAAAATTGGACCCAATGCTTATCACTCTTCCTACAACTCTTGTAATTTAGGGGCTTGTCTAACCATAATTAGGTTCATGTCAATGTAAACATCATTCACCTCCTCATTTACCCAACTCAACTTTATAGCTCAGCACCACCTTTTAAAAAATTCAGAAAAGGAACTAATAGTAAATGATTTCATTTGGTATCCTTGATAAAAGATATGAAAAGATAATTTAAAATAACATCGGCTCTACAAGAATAATTGACTTGCAATATGTTCTTCATATCAATGAAAATATGTTCTTCAGCTGTATCAGAAATGGAATTAATTAATTCAGTAAATAAAACAGTGACAACTTAGAAATGTTATCTGACAGATAGTTTTGCTAATTGCCAGGGGTTGGGGTATTGTATGTATGAGTTTTGCTCCCTGCTCCCTGCTCCCCGCCCTCTCCAACCACTGGGATTTACAGGGATGGGTTTTGAAAAAAAAGATATTATATTTTAAAATTAAAAAAAACCCAAAATTTTCTTACAACAGAGCAAAGCAATACACACTTACATATGCTGTAAAATCTGATAATAGTGACAATAATTATACCTTAAATCTGTTGCAGGTTTTCCAGGGGCAATTCACCTGGAAAGCATCAGTAAAGGTACTCTCACTGCAAACCCTAACACTGGTGTAACACAGTAACTCATTTCTGTGTTTATTCTCACACATAAACGTGCAGTTAGGTGGGATTTTCCTGTTTCACCACAGATATCCATGGGACCAGAGCTGTGTGAGTACTGCACATGCTTTACAGCCTTACTAGTAGCTTCATTTGACTACCAGGAAATAAAATGTCCCAGTAGCATTTTGGCTCAACATCAGAGCAACTCTTAGAAATTAAGATATGAGAAAAATTTAAGACACTGTCGTCCATGCACGAGGTTAACCACAGTCCTGAGCTGTCCTCTGAGGTGTGTGCTGCAAGGATGAACCCGGAGATCCTCCCACTGGAGCTGGCAGGCTCGAGTGCTACAGGGACTTACCCATGGCTGTGAACAAATATGTCGCCCCACCAGTGAGGGATGATCTTTATTGGAAATTACTGTAGCCTCAGGACAAAAAGGAAAAAGGTTCATGACAAGGCATAATAACACTCCTTAATGGCCAGACAGGCGTCTGAGCTTACCTTTGAAAGAGTTAATTTGTCCGTTTCTGTGATGCAGATTGCAGGCAGTTACTAGTGAACTGATACTTGCTTTTTTATCATCATTAAGGGAATGACATGACTAATAGTATGAACTACACTTGATCAAAAATTCCTGATTTAGCAAATCAGCAAAGCATATGCTTGCAATGGAACATAAGAACAGTCCTAGTGGGCTGATGTGCTTAATGGGAAGCTTGTTCTGAAGTATTTTGTCAGTAAAGTCCCTGAAATGTCAGTTTTTGCTGATTAGTGTCCCCCAACCCATGGGTTGTGATCAGCAGGTCACCCAAAAGCACTTCTGACATCCTCAGCCATAGGTTAAAAGGAAAAGGAGAGCAAAGTATGATTTTGCCCAAATCAAGTGTCTTGTTGAGATGCCGGGGGTTAGAGACAATCCAAAGCGGAGACACAGCGTGGTTTGCTACCCCCTTTTTTCCACCTCTGAATGCCTTGGATGCTATCGTGATGGGAACTACCTAAGTACTTAGAGAGACTGGTCAACAAAGCTTAGAGCTGCAAAGACAGGATGATGTTTTGGAAGAAAAATATCTTGGAACAAGAAAACTTACAGGAAAAGGGATGAAATCAATAGCATAGGATAAAGCCAGCATGACTTGCTTTCTGTCTACATGAGTAAACCTCTCTTCCTCCTCTGCATCTACATATTCTGCAGCTATTCCCCTATTGTGGCTAAAACAAATGTGTTTACATATATATATTGCTAGTCCCCTATTAAATCTCATTTTGTGATGAGGGCTTTTTTTTTCTTCAAGCTTAGGCTAGACTGCTGTTATATCATGTAAATTCAGCTCACTTCCACTGACGTGTGCAATAGCTTGTAGAAAGTTTTCCAGTGACAGAGACAGACAAAAGAAGAGATTTTCAAGACACATAGGGAGGTCTGAACCCAACCTGCCTTCACAGGTGAGAGGAGCTCAGTGTTTAAGTGCATCGTGAGCTTTCAACTCCCTTTGGAATTATTTTGCTGAAATCTGACACAAATTCCACACCTTCTTTGCCACGCTCAGTCTTTCTCTTTAAGCTGAGAGTACAGCAGTATAGCATAACATTCCATAGTAACCAATTACATTTTATTTATGCTTTTGAGCCTTTTCAGGTGACAAAAAATACAGCATATGCTACATGACATTGGGAGAGAGGGATATTGCTTCTAAGGATATTGGGGTCAAGTCATGCTCTTACTGAGATGGCTACAAAACATCCACACACTGCTAAGGTATTTTAAACATTGCTTATCTGGAAAGCCCACATATAAAGTACATTTGATGCAGTGGTTTAGAGTAAAAGCTGGAAGAACTCAATCCACTGATTCCAAGAATATCCCGTTATTGGAGGTGTTTTTCTCAGGCTACTAAATTATGAAGTCCAGTAATAAATGCAGATGTCAATTTATTGTCACACAAGAAATAATCTAAGGAAGGGTTAAAAATACTAGGCTGGAGAGCACTGACATTTGTAAAAGAGAACACAAAATATGTCAAAAAGACAATATTTTCTATCTTTTCTCCCCATCAATACATATCTGTCTGCTTAACAGTGCTACTGGTTTCAGAAACTAAAGAGAGGGATAAAAGAAGCAGCATTTAAACAATAAAGAACTGCCTTTTCACCTTTTGACTGTATTTTACTCTGCAGGGAATAAATTTGGTTTGTGTTTGTGACAGGTTTTCTCACAATGGATTTCATTGCTTGTTTTAAATGAATGTACGAATGTAAGTGAGTGTGAGACTGATCTAATATTGTACCAGCAGTATTGTGAAAAATGACTGTGCAATGTGCTTTTTTTAAAAAACAGAACATGCATTTGCAGTAATTCATTGTGAGCCAGATAGCACCAGCCTTCCCCTTCCCTTAGCAGCTCAGTGAGCTCACTGAGTAAATACCTCTGAAAGCACTTCCACACCAGTGCAAGCCAGATTTTAACTTCAGTAATTAACTATCATCTTCCAAAAGGCTTGAAGCATTCACAGTGAGTGCACAACAACCCACATCAGGAACATTAACTGGATAAACTAAAAGAAAACAAGAGAAGATGCAAGCTGAATGATATTTTGCCCCCAAGGAGAGAAGCGGTTTCTGAAGTTTAGGGTCATATCCTTTGCAACCCTTTCTCTCCCCGCAGGCATGAATGCAGGATGCACGCTGGCACTTAACAGCTGGTGCTCCTGATTAGCAGATCTCAAGGGGTTAAAGTGTTTGCCCTTAGATAGTTGCCTAAGTGGAGTATCCAGCACGTCATAAAAACATTGATAAAAGTTAAGTTCCCTTTTTCTCCCGCAATAAATAACGACCTGGCCAAATTCTGCTGCAATAGGTTCCACGAGGTGACCAGCAGTTGCAATATTTAAAATCACAGTGAACTAACTAACGTTACTTTTATGACTATAATAATGAAAGCTTCCCTCTTTTCTCATCCCCCTAAGCGTGGCAGGGGACCTATTTTTGCTAAGCACAAGACACATGAGAAACACTCTGTGGAGGATCATCCCTTCCCCATTGTAGCAGTATTGCTGTCACTGTGATGGCACAGGAATATGACAAAGTTTGACGAGAGGGGTAACATTTTTAAATGTATCAGCTGGGAAGAAAAAATTAAGGCATATCATCAAACAGTATTTTTCAGGTTCAGCAAACTACAGAGCTTGTGCACCTGAAAATGTGCTGGTTTTTTTTTAAATGTTTTTTTATTTTCTTTTTTTTTCTTCTTTTTTCCAGGTTATAAGAACAATCAGCATTCGTTATATAAATGAATGAAAATTTCCACTTAATTAAGGTAATCTTCGAGATTTTTCTGTAATAGGCTTGAACATACACTGAAAGCAAAGTCAAAAGTCCTATTTTATTCAGTACTAATGAAAAGTGCAGTGTATATTCTGTGAAACTGATGGAATTTTATATTAAAGCCCTGTCTTAAAAGGAATATTTTAGATTCTAGATGCTCTGAATTTTCTGTGTATTTATAAAAATAAAATGATGCTTAAATACTTCATCAAAGCAGTTATTTGTGGGGGGTTTCTTTTTAAATAACCCAAACTGAAGGGTTTTCTTTGTGAATGTTTCACAAATACATTTCACTCATAAATATTAAATTAAAAAGGATTTTTCTAGTTGGGAACAACTTTCAGATCTACTGGCATATATCCTCAAAAAGATATGATTGTAACTCTGCAGAATGGCTCCAAATTTGTTACTGTGAGTCCTAAAGGATAGCTTGGTCATTAGGGGGCTATGTTTAGATATATTTCAGATCTCTTCCAGACTGAGACTCTCACTTCCTGCACCACTTGGCTAAATCATTAAATTCACCCTATGTTTCACACCATCATTTATAAAATGAACCACTTTTTTCCTACCTAATGAGTTGTTATGAAAGCAAGTCCATTAATGATTACAAGGTGCTTGGACACTAGAGAGGTGAAGACCTAGATAGATAGTCTATTTTTTTTCCAATACCCTTTACACCTTTCTCAGCCCTCTTTCTGTTCCCCTTGATCATGAAGTGATCACAAAGTTGAATATATGATGTAGGAGTCATGCTGATGGTTGTAAAGGGGGGGTTATTAGCACTTTTACCATTTCTACTTAAGGAAATTATGATGATCTGTGTGGGAATAAGCATTTCTCCCAACAGAAAAAAATGGAGTACACTAAGGGGAATACAGAAATGACTCATCAAGTGCCTTTCTTTTTGTAGTAATAAGTATTCAGCTTCATTCTAGTCAGATATTACCTGTTTAATGCATCTTTTTATATTTATTATATTGCATAGATTTTGAATTAGGCCTTGAAGGGCAAAGGGACTTGTTAGGTCAGATTAAAAACTGGCTTGTTAGAATCTTGAAGGAAGAGTCACTAATACAGTCCTTTACCCTGCTGTTGCTGGAAGCTGAAAAAGATCCAATTAATATTTTCAGGATGCTGCTGCTCAGCAGCCTTTAGCCTCAGATCCCACACGGCTCGGTGTTCACAGGCAGTCGGGAGCGCCGTGGAAGATTCACTTGTAATATTGTGAAATACCAAAAATACACATGAGAAAGAAACTAAGGGAAAAAAATACAGTGCCAGTGAGGAGACTGAGCTGTCTCATCACAGTGTGTCTGTGTTTAGGAAGAATACAAGTGTTTTTCATGTTTGGGTGATGACTGCATGACTCATGCCTAAAAGTGATGCGTCATGGTCAAAGCGCACTTGTGCACGGCGGCTTTGTGCTGCCTTTCTTCCCTCCCTGTGTGAAGATTCTGACAAATAGGCTTTCTTGGCTTTAGTACTGCATTTTCTGGCCCTTTTCTGCATTCGGCTTTGCCATAGGAAGGAGGTAGATAGTGAATTATGGAGACCCAAGGACAGGCAGTGACTAGACTCAGGTCTGTCGAGAGCCTGATACACAAACATAGCCATCTATACTTCTGTCTGCAATAGTGTATAGGAATAGAAGTGGGCTCTCTGGGGAGCTAGGAGGGTAAATCAGCACTCATGGACTATTACACTGTCACAGCTTTGCTGTTTCCAATGTCTAATGTAGCTGGACGTAGCACAGATATGCTATAGATTTGCCATGCTCCTAAAGCCCTGGATGCCTCCAGCTTCCTACTGACAAATTCTAAAGGATGGCTCATGTAGCTGCTCCAGCAAGTGTTTGCCCCATTGAGTACTTAATGTTGCAGCAAAACATTTAATCACACCATATGAGGGGCAAACTCAATCTGATTAAAGAGAAAAGGGTCATAACTAGGGGGAGTGTAACACCACTTCTTCACTGACCATTAGTTTTAATGGCAAACCGGTAATATTTACTAACTAGCTTAGTCTCAAAGGCCCAACCTCATCTCATCTACTCCAGCCATCCTTGAAGTTCGAATTGGAGTTAGTCATCTCCTCTCCCAACAGCTAAGAGAGAGAGGGTAAGCTCTGATGGCAATTCATTTGCCTGAGAATTATCCTCCAGAGGTGTATATCATTCTCACTGATGACTGAGGAGACCTAGACAACTAGGTTAGGTGAGATGCTTAACACTAGATGTTTTATATGGCTAAAATTAGCTGGAATGAACCTGGGTTGAAAAGAGCTGAGTTTCTGTTCTGCACTTTTGGGTTCACAAATGCTAGAATTTGCCAAATCCAATGGTGTTTGAGGTCTGTGTTTTGTGTCCGTAGCCTTCCCCATTTCTCTCACCTCCCCATTTGGTGATTTTGAAGGAAATGACAAAAGCAAAGTGACATGGAACCACAATGAAAAGATAAACCAGTTGCAGTATAGTGTAGTGAAGGCCACGGAAGTGAAAAATGTGTTGTATGAGTAACTGCTATTTGCACAGTGCTCTGCTGCAAAGAAATGAGAGTATTTTCTTCCTTCAACTTGCATTATCTAAGTGCCCATTAAATAAAAACACTTGTAAATATTAGAGATAAAAAGGGAGCTCACCACCAGCTAGAAATTGCAAAAATAAAAGCAATTTTCATTTGTAGTTATCCAGATGTCTGTTGTTATAACTGCTGGAGTTCTGCTATTGGTCAGAAAGATCATTTGAGGCTTTTCATGGAAAGAGAAAAGAGTCAGCAAAAACCTAGTGAGGGACACACTTTTAAAGAGAACAAAAAAGATAAATGTACTGAGGCTGGCATTTTCATAAAAAGCTTATTCTGAGATGAACAAAATCTGTGTGCATGTGTGTATGTAATTAGGGATGGACCCAATGTATACCTAAATCAGTGAAGTGTTGATAATTTCAGACTAATACATAAGTACTTATATACACCTAACAAAATTAAAATTTCACCACCTTAATTAAAAACCAAAAACTGAAACAACTTCAACAAAAGAACCCAATGGGCAAGGCAAACGTGTAAGTAGAGAAGGGAGTACTTATGGTAATAAAAGTGAAGTAATTATAGTACTTGTGACAGTCATATACACACAGACTGTACGTTACATAATGTGCTATTGTTTACACATTTTACATTAATACTTGAAGACTGCATTTTACAAATGCATAAATGTGATATGGCTTTGTCAGTACACAATCCAAAGGAAAGTGACACCGAAGATGGAACACCTAGGAACAGTTAAGTATTTTAAAAAATGCTACAGGAAAATAGTGCTTCTAAGGTTTTTACTCATTTTAACAGCCTTGCAAGGATAGAACTCACTGCTGACATGTCAGCTTTTGGGCTAATATCCTTTGTCAATGCAGAAAAAACATGCAGAAACCACTCACTGTAACTGAATGCAAATGGATGCTAATTTGAGGATCAATCCTTCCTCACTCCAACTGTGCGTGAGAATTGTCACATCGCATTCTGTACCATATAGGAATTGTTTCTCTTTTACATCTAGATTTCCTCCGCCCTCCCCTGAAGTTGAAAGTGAAATGAATATGCCTAAATTACTACATGCAAGAAAGGAAGTTAATGAGTTATACTCTGTATGGTATAAGATGTCCCATAATCACCTATGGTAACACTAGAAAATACCAGTGCACACATCTAAGTTCAGCTTATTCATGCACATGCAGACACACACAAAGCACATGCAAGGCACATTGTAGAAAGAATTGTGAATATGCTGCTACTGCCAGCTTACTGGTGCTTCTCAGGATCAGCACCTATAGAGTTTTACACAATTTGCTTCTTTTACTATCTCTTCCAGAAGCTATTGATAAGTTACCTGAGAGGCAGTCGATCTCCGTGTGCTGAATTTAACATGAATGAAGTTTAGATGCTTACTGGAAAAAATGACATTTCTGAAAACATGCCTCAGTTGGCCTTAAAAAATCTTGGAGTCCCCTTTGGAAAATACAAATTTTCTTTCCAGGGGACACGGAGGTAGCTCGCTCACTATTATATTGTAAGAATTATAATTTACAATACTTCCATTTTACATTGCACGTAGGTGGTAATGCTTTCACAAGACAGTACATGGAGTGACCTGAATAAAAGATGCAATTATTATGGATTCATTCTTTAACAGAGTTTATCCTTAAAAGTGACTAAACTTGTCCAGCTATAGAAGTTGTGGAAAACCCACACTTTAGTTAGGCAATATACATTGCACCCTTTACAGGAAGAATACTACCATCCAGTCCCTTGAACACTTCTCCGCTGCATAAGATTAGCTACTGAAAAAGAAGTAGTTTTTCACCCTGTATATAAACCTCCTTTCCCAAACATTTATTCAGCTGTTTCTCAAATCAGTGGC
Source organism: Neopelma chrysocephalum (assembly GCF_003984885.1). Taxonomy (NCBI): domain Eukaryota; kingdom Metazoa; phylum Chordata; class Aves; order Passeriformes; family Pipridae; genus Neopelma; species Neopelma chrysocephalum. Next base: position 7,464,570 of record NW_020897732.1, on the reverse strand, counting down.
ATGGTACTTCTGTGGCCAGCTTTTTCACTTTTCCATATTCTAACCTATCCATTGTGTGAAAAAATGCCGCCCAAATTCCTTATCTGCTTGTGTCCTCCTTAGTTTCAGTCAATGACCCCTTGTTTTCAAATTAGTCACTATCTCAAGCTGCTTACTGACATCAATACGTTTCTTTCAGGGTCTTCTAACGCTCTATGGGGACCCCCCTTCGTGCTCCCTTTCCCAAGGAAAAGCCCATGTCTGATCAGTCTTCACAATTCATTTGCCCCAAACTCTGGATAATTAGGATTGCCTTCTACCATACTTTCCTACTCCCAATTCTTTTCCAGTAAAATCCTCAGAACAGCAAATAACTCAAGAAATATGGCTCTTTAAGGTTAATCCCTGATCACTAAACTATATAAAAAAAGAAAAAAGTCAAAGAAATCACATTCATAACTTGTTTGCTTTTTGTTTGAAATTTCTATATCTTGTAAAGGAAACTACCTAAAAATGCAGACCATCCAACATCCACTAGAAAATATCAACCAACAACACCTTCCCTGTGGTCACTAATTCATTTCACAACAGAAGCTTGTAGAGCATGCTACATTTTTATCTTCCTTTTATGAACTGTTAATCAGTGACTCTATGCAGTCAACAATGTGCCTAAAGCTGTAAAGTGTTATATGTCAAATGTGTTTTTCAAAGGAAATAAACACTGTTTTAAACAGCTTTTTTTTAAATAATGAGAGTTTGCTGAGCATCTCAGGCTGGACCATAAAAAACTATCCTATACATTCCCTATATACACTTCTGCATGTAGCTGGGGGCCCAGCTCTCATTGTGATTAATTATCTGCTGGGAAAGGCTGTAAGAATGAGCACTATTTGCCTAATTGTGTTTCCAGGGTAACTCATTACATAAAAGTTACAATACATAAATGCAGCTCATTTGAAAAACTGGCCTTACAATATATCGTATGTTTACATGGACACTGGGAACTTCCTTCGGAAATTGAAATAGCAACATTTCAGATTTACGTGGTTGGTATTATTGCTGCTGAGAACTGAGGCAGTCTTGTGGATAGCACAATGGTACACAAAGCAAATCCCAGTTTTTTGGATCCATTGGCCTGCATTACTTTTCTGTGTTCCTAGACATAATAGTCTATCTCATCCAAATCTCAAACACCAGCAATGCAACTAATTCAAACTTGGAACACAAAAAAAATTAGCCTGAATTTTTCTGTTGTAAATTTTTATCCAGAATACCATCTATTTCTAATCCCACTTTTTGTCCTCTTAGCATTAGATACCTTTAAAAAAAAGTAATCTCTCTTTTACACCATATATTCTCCTAACCACTGTATGACATGCAGTATGTTAAATTTTATTTTCATGGGGGAAGCTGGATCCTAGGCTGAAAAAATATTCCCTCGTTCACCGAAAGCATGTCAGAAACAGTCAGCTCTAGACTTGTATCTGCACAACTGAACAATAGAATTTTCTCAGACTTTGCATAAGGACTCAAAAATAAGCAGATTGAATCCATCTTAACACGAGTATGGGCAAGCATTTCCTTTCATAAGATCCTTTCAGAGAGGAGCTAACCCCACAACTTCATTATGATTGTTAAATCCACACAGCAGATAAGCAAAACCTCAGCAAGGGTTCAGATTAGCCCAAATCATTTGATCACGATGAGTCAGAAGGCGAATTAAGGAATCTTTTGTTTTGCCTTAAAATGTCACGGTATAAACTGCATCTGCTCAGGAGCTGACTCACAAGACCCTCAGACAATAGGGTAGCAGGGGCAAGGAAAGGACTTGGGGAGATAACCTCAACAGCCAGCCCAGGCTAGAGCGTGTGTGCTCATCAATTATAATCCAAGCTTTTGAATGCAAGAGAATAAACTGTGGGTTCGGCTTTGCTAAATCGAATCTTTTTGCTGGGTTTTAGAATTTGGAAATCAATACTTTAAAAGGATTTTAAAATTCATATTTGCCTTTCCTTTGACTCATCTCGTTCCAGCTAGTTCAAACACAAGAAAATGGATGGTCAGCAAACCCTAAGCAGCTGCTGGCTGGATTAATATCTAAAAATCAAACTATTATCTACACTATCCAAGCCTCTCAGTTCAGAAAAATGAAAGTGGGAAGACTCATAATCTCATTTTTTTCTTTTTTTTTTCCTTTCCCTTTTTTTTTTTTTTTTGGTGCCAGAAACACTCAATAAAAATGTCTTGCAATATATCACACTTTTAGTCACTACAATAAGCCTGCGGGAAAGACATGAAATGAGAAAATTCTCAACTTTTCTCTAGATCACACAAAAAGAAAAAAAACCTGATCAGCTCAGAGTTACTGTGAGTTTGGGGTGAGGAAGGAATATCAAGCAGACTAAATCTAAATCAGCTTATCTTCACTAGTAACAATGGATAAAACTTGTAAATACATCAAGAACATCAAAATTCTCAGCAGAAATCAGCCTCAGAAAAACAGTCTTTATCAAAAATCCAGCAAGCATTGTTATCTACAGAAACAATCCATTATCATTTTCTCTATTTATTTAAATCATGAAAATGCTCATGGTTTGAACTAAGTCACTTCTCATCTTCTAACTCAAAACTAAAGCTTGTACTAAGCAGTCTGTCATGGAAGTGAGAGGTGATTTGTTAACTGTTTTAAAATTGTAACTGTGTACAAGAAGCTACCATAGTTAAAACATGCTAAATAGTATTTAAATATGTTATGGTAAGGTCAGATTCTGTACTGTTTAGTTTTTGTTATTAGTTTGATGGGTATAGGATCAGGGTCTTATAACTACTCTGCACATCACAGAATCAAAGAATCATAGAACACAGGTTCGAATGGGACGTCAAGGATCAATTGTCCAAACTTTCTAGGCAACAGCATATGAATGAATCTAGGAAGAAAAACATGATAGTAATAAACTACACGATAAATAGCAGCTTTAATTATTGGTACAACTGAACAGAAGGATACATTTTGCCTTTAAAACTTGCTGCTGACATGACACAGGAATGGTAGCACTGGACAGACCTCACTGCTTTCTGACTGTTCCAGTGTTTAAGAAGATTATTTAATGTGGCTGTTTGGAGTCAGTGCACAGATGCAGTCATTGCATTTACTGCATTCAGGAAAGTGAAATTCATTAAGAACCTGCCCCCACAGGAAATCCGTCCCAGTGCTCCTGTGAGCTCCTGCATGTCCTCCCATCAGCTCAATCCCCCCTAAGTACACCACGGGGGCATTTCTGCCATTGGCACCAACTTTTACCATTCTGCGAGTGTCCTAGACCAAGATGTTTTGCTTTTTTAAAATTTCATTCCTTAAAATTCCCTTCCTCAAAGAGGTTGGGGCTGTCCAACCGACGTGGCAGATGTCTAGCACAAAATCTTCTCCAACTTGATTTCTTTTCACCTGCTTTAGGCTTTATGATCAGGTCCCTTACTGGCTTTCAGCATTTAAAATAATATAAGGGATGGCAAAAAGCAAGGTAGTAGAAGATATGAATTTATGTGTTTAACACAGTAAGTGTTAGCACTAATTCAATGAGCAGTAGAAGAAATTGTAAATGACAAAGGCATTTACAGTTAACTGTCTAAGAGAATGCAGGGAAGTAAATCATTACATGAAAAAGGAGCTCCTTTTCCCAACCTACCCTATTAAAGACCCTACTAAAGAGCCAAGGCATTTATTGATTGCTTTCTACTTTTCCACTGCTGAAACTAAGTACTCCTCTATTTACTTTGATTTAAAAATGCATTATTGTCTACTTTCTAATAAACCAGACAGTGGAACAAGAAACTCAAATTATTCTAAGTTTATTCTTAAAAGTCCGTAGTGTAGGGGTTTTTTTGGTTGTGTTTTTTTTTTTTTTTTGAAAGACTGAAGGCCTTAATCCTTAAAAGCCTTTTTGAAAGAAGGGTTCCTCGATACTGGCCCTGCAGCTGGGCCCAGATTGAAAGTGCACTTACATTTTTATGTTCAGCGCTGAAGGACTCTGAAGTTAGCCCTCGCACTGCACATAAAAGCTTTGGAAAGGGCATTCTTTGCCACTCGTGCAATTCATTCTCTAAGAAAAGGAAATGGAAAGAAAGATTTCATGTCCAGGGCTTCAGGCCTTTGATCATTTGATGAACATTGGATCCTCAACCTGGGCCTCCAGCTTCTCAGGCCAGACAAAGAGGGCCCCGGCCGCACAGGCTGGGCCGCGGCTCCCGCCCGAACAAAACCTTTGGCGGCCGCACAGTGTGACAGCCTGGGAAAGGCCCACCTCAGCAGGGCTGAGATGCCCGCTCTGCCCTTTGATCTTTCATTTAAACTCCAGCCAAAGCACCAGGTCAGGGGATTTCACGTCGCACACCCCCACGGGCAGAGGGGAGCAGGTCAAGAACAAAATGGGGGTGACCGATCTCCAAAAAGCCCTGTGACGCCTTTCTCTGGCCAGTTTCACATGACTTGTCTGGTATTGTGAAGCGCTAAGCCCACACTTAAAATGGAATTTGACATTACATGGTACAATGGAGTCAATAAATGGCATTCTTCAGTGCTTTTACAACAAAGTCAACCCTCCCTTAAGTGGCTGAAAGCCCCGAGCTAGAAAATACTTCTCATTTACTTCTTTACGTCAATAAATTGCGTATACTTTAAATCTAGTTTTCACTATGGCTTCTCACTGCTGATGACTGAAATGAGCTGAACAAACACTTAACAAAGGTCTGCATTAATTTTACGTTGTACCATTGCTTCTATTTTTAAAGTCTAGATTGTCACGTGGTACGTAACAAGCATTGGAAATATCTTCATATTCCTTCACAGACCAAAAACCTATTTTCCAACGAGCAAGAAAAACTAATCTCATCCCACTGAAAAATTTATTTTCAGTACGGTGCAAAGGAGAAGGCAAACATACAACTTCTTTTAGCATCAGCAGCAAGTTCCACATGATGCTCGCAGGCAGAAAATTCAGTCCATGTTTGACGAGACATGTTAACAGAATCCAGAGAGGAAAAAAATGCTAAAATCTTCCTTCTAAAGGGACAGGATGCCACCATGTCCCAGAGGACTGGAATATTCAGGATGCAACAGCAGATGACTGCAAAGCATGGAGTGTATTTTTAAACTACATATAAAAATATGTCTGAGTTAGAAGATTTTAAACAACAACTGTAAAGTGACTAGAACTCAAAGAACTAAATATTATTGTTTCTCTATATAAATTAATATGTTTTTAGAACTAATCCTTTTTCATTAAATACACAGATGTGCGTAATGCCGGATCAAGGTAGCTTAAGAATTCAGGTTAAGAATCAGTAAAGGTAAATTACTATTTTTGTATATTTTTTGTCAGGTTTACACGCCTGCTTTCACCTTCCATCCTTTTGAAGACAGTATCAGTATTAAAAATTTCTTTAGTTCTATCAAAAATTATTTCAGGGTATCTTAAGTACTTCCCATCATGAACCATTTACCAATCGAGAAAAAATAAAGGAGCAGTTCCAATCTCTAGAGATCTATAGACATCATTTTAAACAAACAACAGTTTATGCTTATGTTGGCAGATGATTTCCCACTTCATAAAATTACATATCACAGATAAGCCCACTAAGAAACAGAAAAGTTTAATACATTGTTCAGTATCGAACAGATAGTGCCAGAACTTGAAACAGAGAATTAACTGATTTATTTTCAGTCCCCTGCTCCTGTTCACTACAGTCTTCTTCCTTCTAAGAGACAAATTTGTGCAGCATGTGAGGCCCTGTCTGGCACCAGCACTTTTAGGTCCTTTGGTGGCAATGGGCAGCTACAAAAAGTAAAATGACCACAACTGACCATCGTGGCTGGGTAGGTGACAGGGGATTGAGCAAGTCATGACCAGCCCAGGACCTAACCCCTGGAACCACTAAACCAGGACTGTACAGACCCGAGGCTTCTACTTCTAAAAACAGTAGTCCTATTTTAAATGATAAATTTAAAAATTCAAATACTTCTCAACAGCACAAACACACCTGCTCATTCACAAAGCATTTGTGTTAGGGTTTGCTGTTTAAAATTGTTATAAAAATAAAACTATAGAACATTCAGGAAAGAGTACAATTTGCCTCTAATTTATTCTCAGATTTTCTGTGACTATTGCTCCCCCACTGTTGTCATGGCAACACAAGCACATTTTTCAGTACTGAGGAAGTAACAAGCCTTTCGATTCTCACCTTTGGCCATTTTATTGAGAACCATGTCAATTAGAATGTAGGTTCCACTTCTTCCTGCACCATCGCTGCCAACAAAAAAGGAAAAAGAAAAAATAAAGCCTATCAATGTAAATCCAGATTCAACGTGAAGGTACCTGCCTTCAATGTTATATACTGTTACACACGGGGAGAGAGGAGAGAATGAGGGGTTAAGGTAGGATACTGAAAAAGCAGAGAAAGCTTGAACTGAATTAACACAAGCTGGTTGTGGAAGATTAACCACTAGCCTGCATGGATAATTGGCCTTTGCTTTGATTTTTTAACCCAAGTTGTGTTTATGTGAGAAAAACATTTTAAACAACAGTGGAAAAGTCACTAACCCTAAACCAGGATACCATTTCTCTTCAATGACCTTATAGTTAGTTGAGATTAAAAATCACAGAATAAGTGAGACCAGAACATTAACCAGAACAGTCAAAAATGCATTTGAACGCAGTGTTCAGAGGGAATGCAGAGACCTGTTCAAGAACTAAAATATTTGGTTACGGAGGGACTGCAGTCTTTCTTCACTATACATCATGAATGGTTTGGTTTTTTATTTTTACCTTTCCCTTTAATTCTTCCTTGGTTGCAACGACCAGAAAAAATATTATAATGTAATTCCTAAGAAACAGCTTTAACTTTTATGTATCAATAGCCCTTCCTCAGAGATGTGAGATTGAGCCTCATGAGGGGGAAAGTGCACTAATCTGAACGCAGCTTCTGTCCCTTTCAGAGAGAAATGTGTAATTGCCAGCGTGATGCTCTTTTAGAGCTGCTGTTAGCAAACATAATTAAGACTTTAAGCAAAAGCTTTTTTTCCTTCCCTCCCCAAAATTTTTACAAAGGTGCGTGTGTGACCAATTAGACTGGTCTGTAGTTTTATTAATTAAGCCATTATTTTTATTGATAGCTCAATTTGTGTACAAGAATTAACGAAAGGAAAAATAATAGAACAGCCCGAAGTGCGTTACTGCATTCTGTTTACAGGCAGATTATGAAACTTAATTTTTGTTAAGTCTCTGTAGAAAGAGGTTTTTTTCTTTCGGTTATTAGATCGCTGTTTAGAGAAAAGGAGGTAATAATTTTTTTTTCTCTGTCTATGAAGGGAACAAAGACACAATCTTATTACTTAAGCTGAGTAATGAGAGATAAGGCAGCGATCAGGACCAATAAAAACAAAAACTGATGAGCTGATGGTACATATTTCCATCCATTGTAGTAAGGAAACAATGAAAAACTTGAAGGCTCTTCATTCTGGTTCAGATATTTATTATCTCAGGTTTCCTGAAGGCAATGCAAACAAGCCGCCTCTGGAGCATTCTCCTCTGCTGAGGCCTCCTTGCATCCAGTGGAAGATGACTCAGCTGAACCAGGTGAGAAACACGTCCCCTCCCTCCTCAGTACCATCCAAAGTGGAGTGCCACATGGCAAACATCCTGCCTCTTAGCAGGGCTAGTTTTTTCTGTCTTCATTATCTACAAGGATATTTTTGATAACTAGTACAGCATTCTCCTTACAACTCAGAACCTCCAATGGCAAAACCCAACATTATAGTAAAGTTTTCTATTGACCTGCTTGACAGCCTTCGTGTGCAACTATCAGATTGTCAGGCCTAAAAATAACCTGTGATTAAAGGATTACTCAGGCAGTTTTCCACTCCCTGACACTGCCCTCTTACCGTGATCTCTAAAAGCAAGCAAAGAAGAAATAAAACATAATTGTCTGTTAATAAAATAAGGCTAAATTGGGAGGGAATGCAAAAAACCTCCATAATTTTGAAGATATATGAAATTGAAGTGCTACTTATACTGGAAAGTCTGACCATACCTTGTTAAGTCATGGCTCAACATCTACAAAATCATATGAAAGGATAATTTTATTATGAAAACAGATCCTAAGTATTAGTTAGCATTAAAACCCAGTTGAATTAAACTTAATACCTTCAGCCTACCTCACTATCTGTTTAGTGATTAATCTAAAGCTTTAACTTGCCCACTTAACTTATATCTATATTAAATTCTAACACATACAGATCTCTCTAAAGCTATTTTAGAAATTGTACTTGCCTGCAATGAACAACTACTGGACAAGAGCGACCCCTGTAGCACTTGTTTACTTTTCTGAAATAAAACAGACACAAAAAATTAATTAGGCACATTATAACTTTTTCTTTAGCCAACTGTCAAAAATAAGCAATAAGAAAATGCAAATATTGCTGTCTTTAAAGAAATACTCAGGACAATAATTTCTTAATATAACAAGCAGTTGTTAGGTACATAATCTTGTTTAAAGTTTACTTCTGCTTTGCTGCTGTAGAAATCCCAGAAAACATCCCATTATTACTGTTGTCTGGGCAAAATAAATGAGCTATTTTCTCAAAAGGTTAATGTAGCTCCAAAATTAAGATTATCTTGAGATGCTTTAATTTTACAGCAAACTCTGAGTTCATGAGCTTGCTCAAAGAGATATCAAGGGGCATCAAACTGAATCCAAAATTAAAAATGGCTAATCCAGTACTCTTTGTACAATGTGTGCTGATTTGTAACACCACTTCTTCCCAGAAAGGCAAATACCAAATCTCCTGAAAGGCTTAAAAATTCTAAAATGTAATGCATTGTAGTAAAAATAACTAAACCCATCAGTAAGCTTTACTGCTTTGGTTCTACTGCAAAAGTCTTACACATTTAATATTTAAATATTGTTGCCTTCAACAGCTTCCTGGTTAAACAGTCTCAGGGGCAAGAGGATATATGTGAAATCAATCAATAAAAGTACAGTCATAGAATAGGTCTGCTGATATGTAAACTCAATGAAGGAATTAACTAGTGCTCAAGCAAACCAAGATACTTAGTCTAAGAATAGAGCCCACAAAATTGGTTTAATTCCATTTAAATTGCCTTACAAAACCCCAAATCCCAAGCCCTCTCTTTCGCTCTAGGATATATTTTGCATGTCAAGTATGTTACAGGCCCAAAAACCCATAAAATATGCACACATATGTTAACAAGGCAAGATGAATAAAGACTAAAATGGGAAAGCATTGCTTCAGGAAATCAAAATCTTGCATTCAAATTATTTGATGAGGTGTTTGAGTTTACTGGAGCTATAAGGTCTCCTATAAAACCATTTCATAGGGCAGCTTTCAAGGGGTGCCCAGACCCTCCAATAGTTCCCATCTCAGTGCAAGTGTCACACAGGATCCTGATGGCTAAATTGAACTGAGCTGCTGAAATTTGGCAACAGTGGTATGATGTTATTATGAATTTTAAAGCATAACTAACCTACTGAATCATTTAGTTCTTGGCTGTTCAACTATTCACCAACATCTGTGCTGTGAAAATATGCATATATCTTTAAACATTGCTTACAGTATAGCCTGAGGATGCCTAAACTTCTGACAGGGTGTTGGGATACCTGGAACTCAACCTAAACAGGCTATGAAGGTGTTGGTGATATCCCACGAAACTATGTTTTCACATTCTGCTTTTTGTTATTTAATATTCTAACCAAACTTGAAAACAATATTAAGTTCTTGTAATGATTCCCTTTAAACATTTGAATTCAGGAGTTTTTCACAATTCTTACTCTCTTGCTTACTTATGTAAATCATACTTGCAGAGACATCCTGTCTCTATTTATATTCCCTGGATGTAAGTAATTAATGCAGTAGAACAATGTTCTGTGAAATAAGTGGTAAGTCATTGAGGAGCACTTGACTTCAGAAGTTAAATGGACCATTTATAGGTCCATAAATACATATATACACAGGCAGTACCAAGCAAAACCTCAATGACTCAAGCTGCAGCAGACTTTACACATGAATGAATCATTCAATTCTTGATGGTCATATCTGAGGATCAGCTCCTTCTATATGATATAAAGCCTGATATTTATTTTTGTATTGTACAATAAGTTATATTTGAAATGTCTGTACAGACACGTGATACAATCAGTCTGCATTTCCTGATGTGCAGCTGGTCATCCTCCCCCCATCCCCATCATGTGCATTAGCAAAGAGTTGTTTTTGCATTTAAAGTATTAAATAAAAGCTAATCACTACAGAGGGGTATTTACCATTTTTCTTTCTGCTTGTGTGGTTCCTTTGTTCCTTGCATGGTCCCACTAATATGATATTTGCATGTTGTGACTAGCCATCTACCAAAATCCTAATGTAATTTCAATGACAAACTTGATCTAAATCTATCAGACCTCTCAGTAAATCAGACAGCCAGAGACACATGTTAGGGAAAGACACCTTATGTTTGTCAGTTTTATTGAAGGCGTTTCAAACATTTTCATTATCACACATTTCAGAAAACACATTAAAACAAAGGGTTTCAATCCAGCTGGTTCAGAGCTTTGTCTATATATAGTTTATGAAAATATTTAGAAATGCAGCAACATCTCATTTCATTCTTAATTCTGGCTAATGAGAGTGAGCTGAAAATTCATCAGTAAGCAAAGTTCTTGAATGTTGAAGAAAATATATATTATATATATATATATACATATACAGGAAGAATTAACTTAGAAAGAATGATTAGTAATACAAACCAACCCTTGGCTCATTGAGTGAAAAAGAAATCATCATGCAAACCATCAGCAAGCAAAGGTCAGAGGTCGTTAGAGGCTCAGAAAAGGGGTTTCCCACATTGTCCCTGCAGCAGAGTCACAGTTTCCAATGATCACTTTTGTGACTATGCAACTGGGCTCATATTACTAGCTGCAACATCACAAAAATGACACTGGCAACCGCTAATTAGCTGGCAAAATAAGAATTTGTCCATTTTTAAAGTGAGCAGTGTTAGTAAATGCCATTGCACACAGCGAGAAGTGATAGCATAATAGATATATATTTTAAGCAAAGCCCTCACATGTGATGCTAATTATCTTTTAGCTTAGCAGTCCCTCTTTAAAGTGTAAATGTGCTCCCTCTGGGCTCAAGAAATATTTAATGACACATATCAGTGCATGACTAACAAGCTAGTCCAGAGCAATAATGATTGGTCTATTGTTCAAAATGAAATTAGGACTCCAGAAGCATTTAAAACTGACCAGTGTTTTCCGTAGTAGCCTCACCTCTCAGGGACTGTCTTTTGTATAGATTTGTGAAATATATAGAATAATCTCTTTTTGGCAATTTATACCTACATTATGACAGTATGATAGATTATTCAGCAAGGTTTAATGTACCTTCTAGATGCAAAATCATCTAAATCACTGTCTGATACATAGTAAGAGAAATGTAAGCTTTCAGTTTTCAAAGAGACTAGGAAAATTTACTTCAATAAAAATTTTAAGGTCCATATTTCCACAGACAGACTCTGGGCAAGGTAATTTTGGGAATCCAATTTTTCTTGGTGATGAATTATAAAAAATAGAGGGTTGGTTATGTATATGCTTAATTTCATATATGTATGTGAATATATAAATATACACACATATCCATATATATATACAAACACACTGAATGCACATAAAAACATAGATAAGATTAAAAGAAATGAGAGCAGCCCCCTCCTAGCACTACCCTACTAAGAGTATGGTAGCACCGTCAGGCATTTGTTCTGGGGGCTTTATGACTCAGCTGTTGTAATCCAGCGGAGTTTGTACTTTAAATAGAAAGCTTCAGGTGCAAAACATGTATTGTATAAATGAATTCCAAATACATTATTTTAGCAATAGTGCATTAGGTTTTTTGTCATTTAAAAAAACAAAAAAAAAAAAAGAAAAAAGAAAGATCAGATGACCAAGAAAACTGAGATTCATAGACCAGCTATTTTGCATGCCAAAATTCCTTTTCAGGCGGAATTTTACTATGCATTCAGTACTATGAGTTCATTGTACAAAATCTGCACGTAGCAAATGGTTACAGTCCCCTACACTGGACTGTGAATACATGTGAAATGAACACTCAGAATTCAATTAAATCTTAACAGGTTCATTCCCATACTGGCTTTAAATACAAAGAGTGGCAGCTCCACTACTTTTCTCATCTAGTTATCATTTTTCTTTTTCAAAGTATTGCACAACACTTCTCCAACTCGGCTATTTAACCCTTACACAATGTCACCCTAAGAAGCGCTTTCTTGGCGATGTGAACTGTGACTTACTGTAGATCTAATCCTGTAGCTCATGCAGGGACCTCAATCCTTACTGAAGCAAGTCAGAGCCGAGGCACTCCAAACTTCAGATGTCCTGGCTGTACAGGTTCATTTATACTCTAGTTAGAATTGCTACCAGATTTCCCACTAACTTTAAAAAGAGCGAAGTCGGTTGCTGCATTGGCTCTGTGCTGCACCTCACACAGCTTAATGGAACCGACTCAGAATCTTCACTACAGAAATTCTCTACAGGCAACTTCCTCAGTGCCACAAGCAAAGGGAAATCAACCTATAAAAACCATATTCAAGTTGAACCCGGAGAAGAAAACCTTGAAAATGCAATTACAATTTCAACTCCATCCTATGCTTCCTTTCTCCACTATTGCTTTTGTGTTGCGACTGTAGCATATCCTCACATTCTCACCTGGTCACAGCCCCAAGTGACTCAGAGCAGCTGTACTCTGTTACCCGACCTGCACCGTGTGAGATGACTCTGTGCTTTGAAAAGCCTTGCAAGATGTACAAGAATACTGAATGGATGAAGGGCGGCATTAAGTCCCAAGTTTTTAAGGGTAAAATTTTGCCAACAGACAACTGTGCAAACAGCTCCTGTTGGATACACGCCAGCTTCTCCCCTCGGATGCAGATGCACAACTTCCACCGGCATCAGTCAGAGCTTCCAGCACTTATTGAAAGAAACAAGTTTGGACCTTTTGAGCGCTGAGCCCCTTATAATCACTTCGGGGGGTTGTAGATAATATTGTAGTGCAGAGAGAACAACACGCGATCCCACAGGCCGCTTGTGGATTGAGAACTAACTCCCCAAACCTCTCGGAGATTCTTTTCATTAGTCATAAGCGCATCGCTGTGGATTAGCTGATACACGCTAACACCTACACATGATGCACTGGGCACGGTTTGCAATCAAATGAAGATTATTTCGCTCCAGTATTTATCATGCATGGCTTTAATTTTCAAATTAAAATTTAGATAGACACAGCAAACATTAGAGAAGGTGGCAAGGACTTTCACAGGTTTTTGCCTTTGTGTATTTGTATTTTAAAGCCACGTTGACTTTCTTTAAAATTCCAGAGGGTATGCTTTGTCAACATTTTTGTCTGCTTTCTCAAATTTTCACCTTCCTGCAGCCAAAGGTCTACAGACCTCGTTGTTGGATCCTTATGAGCAAATGCTCCCATGGGAATGACGTTATCGCCATATGACTCCATTGTGATTCTTTTTTTCAAGCATGCTCATACTTCCTAATTTATTTGTGAGAGTCCTGAAATAAGGATCTTAGAGGAGCCACACAAAAAGCCTGGAAGTTTCAGAATGGATAAATTCTTGAAAAACAAAGAAATACAGAAGCAGCACTGAAGAACTGTACAAAAGGAGGAAAGGTATCGATCTCTAAATGGGAAATGAGTATGTCTTAAAACCAGGAAACATCTCTGTGTGAAACAACACTAAACATCAACCTATTGCAGATATTTGTGTTAGTTTAGCATTGTGACATCACAGGCTGAGGAACCCCCTTTCAAACCAAAAATCTTTAAAGGACAAATAAAAGCACTAGTCTAGTTCCTCAGATTGGTATCATCTTAAACAAACAGTCATACTTTGTGCTTTACCTGCGGAAATCCAGAAGTGATCTCGTGGAAGCAGGAACCCTCTGATCGTTCCAGCTAAGGAAGTGGAACTGTGTCACTGTGCGTGTCTCGTTTGTCTGCAGGTTCTTCAGGTAGAAGCTCCTCACGAGGAAATCCTCGCACCAGATGTGCTCAGAGACAAGATTTACCTACACCCACAGGAAGGAACAAATGGAGATCAGCAATTTTGGTTGCAAGTCACGTCTTCAGGATTGCAGGTGTAAGAGGTCTGGGATGAAGGAAATGCATGAAAATTTTATTTTTATTAGCAAATTGGCCAGTACTGGGGAGAAAAAATAAAACTGATATAGCAATCAGTGTAGTTGTCAGAAAGGGGTTAGCTGCCTCTGCTATTGTATTGAAAACATAAGAAAAATCTTGACAATTTTAATGCAAAAGAAAATTCACGAAGTTTATAACATTATGTGAATACAAAAGGTAGTTTGTATTGAAAATGTCCTAGACTGACAGTTGCTTTCTATTTGGAATTGCCCACAAGTGCATTGCCCAGGCCACTCTTGGAGGTCTTAAAAATCTGAGTTGAACTCACATGAGAAGTGAAAATTTGGTTTCTTTGTTATGAAGAAAAATAAGCATTAAAAAATGCAGTTTCTTTGCAGAGCTCATCTTTTCAGGCAATGAGTTGGTTCGCATTTTAGCTTAAATAACAATATTTCTTCACAATATCTCCACATTTCTTCGTATTTGGCATTGTGGTGTTATTTTCTTCCTCTATACAGCTGGACAACTGGAAAAATCTGACAGCCATTGTCAGTGTTACATTGAAAGAAAACTGGTGATATGATATTTTGGGCTAGAAATGCAGAGCAGAAAATAAAAATATATATTTGTTGTTGTGACTGAGACAAGAGGTAAAAATAGATAGGATTAATTACTACAGCAATATAGAGGCTTTTCTGCAAAGATATACATATGTCTTTCCTAAGGCAAAATTCACTAGTTCTAAAAATACTATTTTCCTATAAAATATAAATACACGCTCTCATATATCAACCACTTGCAAAACCATTTGAAAAGCAAAATTACTGCCCTTATTAAAATTGCAATATTTGACTCACTATTTACTATATTTTATCCGATGGAAACTACCTTGCTATGAAAGCTGCACTCCAGTTTTTTGCAAACCTGAAACTACTCGAAGGCACACCAAGTGTGCCTAAGAGCCCTCGGCTCGACCTCCAGGTTAGATCGGTTTCAACACTGTTTAGCCCCGTTTGAAACCAACCCGTGCACTTACTGTCACGTTTGCAACCAGATATTTTGTGTAGGTACCTCATAGATGTGGTAGAGGTTTGACCCTTCGTCTGGCCAATAGTGGTAGCACTGTTTGACTCCGTTTTCCACGAGGGGTGTCAGCATGACAATAACGACACAGCCGTTCTCCCAGACCATCTGCAGACAAAGAAAGACACCGTGGCCACATTGTGACTGCCTAATTACTGCGTGACATGTATAATTACTGCACTCAGACACACAATCAAAATTTATTCCATTCACAGGAAATTTATTTCATTTTCATTAGACACTTTTACTCTGCAGCTGCTTTCAAATCCCTGAATAAACTGGCACCATATTTTGCAGGCGTCCATGAAATATTAAAGAATTTCCCGCGAATTCAATTCGGGTCATCCACAAAATCTCTCCTTGCTCCTGGTACCGTGTTCAGCTGCTTTTCTCTCAAACTTTTAGATCCACTAAAGGAAAACTGAATGATGCTAGCAGAACACCCAGCTATTTAAGATTTGATATTTAACACTAAAGCAGCATGGACCTACTAAAGTCACATACTGAAACCTGTTTCTGTTCTCAGTGCCTTTTTTCAGTTTGCCAAGTAGCAAAATCATTAAAGTGCTGCATCACTGAAACAATCATAAAAGTTGCACCTGAACTAAAATAATGAAGAAAAGACAGGAAAAACACACACCAAATCTATTCTTCCAGAAATGTTTCAGAGGGATAAATCAGCCCTCCAAATGCACATTTATAAAAGATTTGTTGCAAACGTGCATTACTTTCTCTTTCCTTCTTTCTTTTTCTTTCTTTCAATTTTTCCTTTATTTTCTTTCTTCTTTTTTCTTTCTTTTCCTTTCTCTTTTCCCTTTTCTCTGTGTTTTTCTTGTTTATATGTTATTTTTCTTTCCTTTTCTTTTTGTTCTCTCCCCTCCCCCTTTCTCTTTTCTAGTTCTCTTTTCTCCTTTTACTTTCCTTTTTTTTTTTTTTCTGGAGATAGAAGGAAAGTCCAACTGCTATTGCTCTCACAGAGCACAAGTACTGCAGTAACAGAGGAAAACAGAGTATCTTCACTGCCAGCATGATCACTCAATAATTTAGACCAGCCACAGAGTAGGATACAGGAATCCAGCACATCCTCAACTAAAGCATTTGTGGATATCTTCCACAAACAGCAAACAAGCAGAGATGCTCTGGTCTGGCATATCTCTGTTCCAAACACAGCCCATGTCTGAACAAAAAGGCTCCTAAGAATTAATACCAAGCAGCATAATTACTAAAAACTGTTATTATTATGCTGTACATTGATGTTATATTTGCATACAACTTTCATTGTCTTTTTGCTAGCATATAAAATTACTAAATGTAGAGTAAACTGTTCTTTTTGTGAAGGGTTATGTTTATTTCACAGAAATATTTATAAGCAACTGTATTGACATGTAAATTTTGTCAACAAAAAAGGCCTTTGTCTAAACTGTGCAAAGATGAGATGATACATTCAATTCAAGGATTATTTTTTTTTAATTACATATCAAATAAAAAGGTTTCCCATTCATGGATAATGATGTTGTCTTCTCTTTTAAGAAGAGCTTGCATATAGAAAAACAAATAACATTTTTCCTCCCTTTTTTTCATTTTGCAACATAATTAAAACAACTTTTAAAACCAGCTTAGAATCATTTAGAGAAATGAATCTAGAGCTTGCACAGAATAGGGTTATTTATCATTTTGAAAGAAGTGGGGAGAAAATTACAGTGGAATTTAAGAATAAAAAATAATCTTTCTTATCTGTTTTCTTTTTTCCCCTTAAAAGATTTTTTAAATAAAAATACTGTAATTCCCTCATCATCATGTTAAAATCTCAGAATGCCACAAACCATTTAAAAATACTTTAAAATTATAGACATTTTACAGACAGATGTAGATTTATCATTTGTATCTTTTTTGTACTGCATTTCAGGCCACAGCTGGGAACCTTCTTTATATGTAAGGAAGATGTTACAGATTTCATTCATTCTAACGTAGTTTCACTTTTTCAGTCAGCAATCAGACTAAGATAAGAATTCAAAACATGCATCTTACTTTAAAACTAGCCCCACTAAATCAGTTCTTCCATCACATAACGATTTAATGTGCCTCTAGAAGGTATAGAAGCTCATTGAAGCCATTACGAAAATGAGGAGAAACACAGTTTTTATGAGTGTAATAAAAATACAATGATCTAGACCATAAACTAATCATCGAGCACTCTGCCTGTGCCACCCAAGTGTAACATTATAAAAGCCCACTCATTTAGAGAGGAATTCTTACAGTTTGGCAACCCTGTTCATTGGTTCAAAGATAGAGCATTTCATTAGAGAGGGGCTGTCTGCATCTCTGAAGATTTCATTAAGCATAAATCCAAATGAAAGTTAATTTAAACAAACAATTTCAAAGTTACTCTGGGGTATAATATTTCTTTTAGGTCATTGTGTGAAAAGTAGGAGTCAAATCTACTAAATCAAGAAGGCAATACCATCTAGTGCCATCATCCCTGTTACAACAACTGCCCCTGCATCTCCTGTGCTTACAACTGAGATGGGATTTCCACTAAGGCTCACAGCCTGTGACTGGAGGACTACAGCATTTTCTTTGTTTCCTTGCTAATGCAAATATTAGAACATCTGGTTGGTATCTAGATTTCTTCCCAAATAATGTGGAAGCAGGATGAATCAAAAGCAGTTCACAGAGTTTTATACTGGTGTTGGTTCACCTCCCCGTCTTTAGCTCCTTGATGAGTTTTTCAGAAGCTGCATCTCCCAACACTCACCCTTTGCTGTGCTCAGGGTGGAGACTTGTCCATGAACTGGAAAGTGTGTTTTGGTAGCAAAAGAACTGGTTGCACAGACCAGGTCTGCACAATCCCAGTAGAGCCTCTGGAGAAGTGCCTCTGGCTACCAAAGAGACATTTCAGCTGGGCTTAGAGAATAAAGGAGGAGGTTTGGTGGCGAATTCATGGTAATTCTCATACTTCTGAACTTTGTATGCTTGCACAATAGAAAGTAAGTCAATGCATGTGATAGAAGAATGAAGAGAATATCAAGCCCTGAGGGCAGAGTCTTTTATGTTTAGGTAGAGCCCAGCAAAGTTGTCTTAGACTCTAAGTGTCTATAAAATCTAAACATTTATACATATATTATATCACACACACATATATATTTGAAATATATAAAACTAAACTTATTCAAATCACTTAGCACAGGCAGTTTCATGTTTGCAATTTATGGTAATACTTCCAGGAGAAGAAGAAATGTTGAACAGAGTCTTCTGAATGGAAGAGATAAAGTCTGAGTTACATGCAGGAGCTCACTGCAGAGCTCACAGAGTGTGCTTTGCTGAAAAGGGAGGACAGTGTGTAATTTTGTGTGACGTCTACCCTCAGCCTATAGGCCTGGAGAGTAACATGTTAATGATCTTTAATGAGGTTCTGCTGTATGCATCATTCTCAAAACACTTCTTAGACAAGAATAACACCATCCTGTTCCACTTACTGCAAATTAAAGGCTGAATCCTGCAACCCAAAGATGAGCAGTGTGTTTGAGATCCGCAGGATTCCCTGTTGATGAAACCCACCAAGTGTGGAGACCTCATGCTGTGGTTATCCAGCATGCCAGTCCCATACAAAGGACTTCCACACTGGGATGAATTATATTTAGTACGAATTACTTGAGGAGGAGAACAGAATTGGTTTTTTAAGCAAGGAGAAAAATAAAGTCACAAATAGCAGAACCAGTGTTACAAAACTGCCATAAATCTGATAAAATATCATTTTTTTGATAGCTTATACTTGAAAATGTCCTTGTTTATAAGCTTGTAAATAAAACGGTTAATATGAAACTCCTTTTTTTCCAGACACTTCATCACTCTGAAGCTTCTTTTTGTAATGAATGATCCTCCCCAAACTTATTTTTCAGTCATTTTCTTAATTTTATTGATGGGGAAATGACAAGATAAGAGCTCTGCCCAGATACTCCTCTTTTAATGGAAACTAGTGGAGAAGTTTCTAAAATGTGATGATTTAAAAGTAGAAAATAGATGGAATAATCAGTTAAACACAGCCAGTTCACTAAATATAACAGGCTAATCACACCAGCTGCTTTCTGGGAGAGATTTCCAGCAAACTACAGAGTGTGCCTTTTCAGTCTTTTAGGCTTCCAATATAGTTGGAAAATGCAAAGATTTGGAAAAGCAGAAAAAACAGCAAAGAGAACCCAAATAATTTCTAATGATAATCAAAACTCAACATGAATAAACACAACTCCTAAAAAAATCCAACAAAGCAAGGTACTAACCCTTGCTGGGTCAGATAATATTCATCCAATTACATATTGTGAAAATAATTAACTCAACTGTGACTTCTTTCAAGCTTTAAAAGAAAGGAGATCTTTTAACTGAAGAAAAAAAATGGTGGGGAATTTAGATTTTTGTTTATCAACTAGAACTTTGCAATGTATGCCAGTCAAAAAGTAATACAAATGTTTTTTGCAAACTGTTTTGTTTCAAAATGACTTATCATTTTGATATGAAAAGGGTCAAATCTGGCAAGGTCAGAATGGCCACTCGCAAAATCATAGCAGTGCCTGACAGCTAAGCCAACCTGTATGTTGAAAAAAAAAGATCAACAATCTGTATTTAATTTAAAAAGTATCTGGCTGCAGCTGAAAAGATGGCTTCAGAGAGGACCATATATAAATATGAGGTCATCAGTCTGGCTCCCTGTATTATGTCCCCTGCTGTTACAGCATAACTTGTTTGGAAGTCAACGGGAAAGGCAAACTGAAGATGATTGCATGTGTTGCAATAATTTATGCTTTCTCAGAGAGACATAAACTGCTCTTATTCTTCTCAGTAGACTCCTAACTCAAGCCTTATTATTAAATAATTTAAATATGAGCTCTGTTTAGAATTGCAGTGCTGACAAAACCACATCAAGGAGCAAAAGTCCACGAAAAACGTCAGTAATTAGCTTTGCACTTTAGTATTGAAAAGACGTAAGCTAAGCAATAAAGGGATACAAATTTTAAAAGAACCACTTCTAAGTACCTTCTCCAACCACAGCCATAATTACAAGTGAGCATGGCAAACACACACTCCTTTACTGAACGCCTATGGAATTTCTAATGCTATATTTATTTCTCATGGCTTGACAAGTTACTAGAGCTCTAGGGGCTACTGTTCTGTGCCTACATCTCCCTTGCTGTTTTTCTTTTATTAAATTAAAGTATGCATATTTTACACATTGAATTGCATTCTACTGG
Organism: Neopelma chrysocephalum; assembly: GCF_003984885.1. NCBI lineage: Eukaryota > Metazoa > Chordata > Aves > Passeriformes > Pipridae > Neopelma > Neopelma chrysocephalum. The sequence goes on along the minus strand of NW_020897732.1, from coordinate 7,444,032 downwards.
TTTTCATCTGCTCTTCTTTCTGAAGGTGAGAACTGATTAGACATGCAGAAAGTCCCATCCCAGGCAAGGAAAATAAAACTTGGGAATCAAAACTGCTTGAAAGCACCATGTTCTGCACATAACAAAATGCAGAAGAGTAATTTAGTCCGTAAATTAATTTCAGCACTTACAAAACGTGCTGAACTGGGAGCACAGAAACCAGCAATTAGAGCTGAATAGGGTTTGGTACAGTTGTTCCTACTCAGCCCATGGGCTTGGAACACTGATTTTGCAGGAAGACTCATTCAGCTACAGGGACATGGTCTCCTGCCACTGGGATTTGCCCTTGGAGATCACTGATGAGTAATCCTTTTTGCAGAGGAAACAATCAACTGACAGCATTTTGTGTTTCTTTTGTTGAATTCCAAAACTGGAAGAGAGAAGCAAGTGCTGCTGATCAGACATGCAAAGATTTATCGTGTCCTTGAGACTGAGACTCAGGAATCAGTTCTTAACATTCCAGTGCGATCTGGGAGGAAACCAATAGTCAGTTTTTGAGCGGGTGCTGATAATTTACTCCTGAAAATGAGTAGAGAAAATTAAAAATAGTTTTAGATTAAGAAATGCAGGTCTGGGGCAATGAAAAGCAAATGGCAATTGAAATCCCTGGCTCACATTAGGGCTGTGGACTTTATTCTTGGGACTCCTTCCCCACTTTACATTTAATAGTCCTGCAATACAAGTAAAAAATAATCAAGGGAGTAAAGATGAGGTTTCCCTACTCAGTATAAAAGCACAAACCTTCACTCCAGGGAGTTCCCTTTTTTTTTGTTGGCAAGACATGTCCAGCTTTAACAAGTAGGGTGAAGAGTATTTCCAAGACTATTTCATGTACTGGCTAGTAGTGGAGGAAGGATGGGGTAGTGAAGAGCATGTGTTTGATTCAGAACATGTAGGATGAAGCATTTCCTTGCTTCCTAGAGGAGCATCCTAACCACAAAGGGGCAGCACCTGAAGTCTGCCTTCCTGGTCTTGTGTCTGACCCTGTGCTGCTCATGAGTGGTATGTGCTCTGTCACCCTTGCCACACGGGAGCCCTTCAGGGACTAAGGCATTTGGGGAACTATCTAGCCTGAGCTATAGATCTATTTAGGCAAAAAACAAGGGAATTTTCTGGTCTAAACTACAAGCGTGGGTTATATTTAACCTCAAGGTTTGCTGTTGTAGGTGCTTTGAACCTCAATGAACATTTGCAAAATGAGGAAAATCATATTTTTCTACTCCTTCTGTAGAAGTTATGTAACGCTCAGAGAATGATTAATCATGTTTGTCATGGAGGGAAGACATCACAGAAAAACAAATGCATACGAAAATTTCGTATCACACATGATTTCATTTTCTAAGGCAACTAAAACATGGCAGGAAGTGCTTGTTCTCTCCCTCTATTTCACTTAATAAGGTTAAAAAAAAAAAAGTGAAAATGCACCACCCTCCAAAAGGGAGGAGGCAAAGAAAGGCAAATGTGAGTAGATTTACAATAGCAAAACACAATGTAGGGTATTTACAAGAGGAAAAATTTATGGCCTCTTACAGGAATCTCTATTTGGAGATGACAAACCTTAGCAGACACGCAATTTATAAAACCACCACAATTAAGAACAATTTTTCAGTGCAAGGACATTTGGTTCTAAATATCCTACCTCTTAGGAATAGTTTTCTTGCATATTATCATCCCTTGCCTCTTAGAATACTTTGCAAGTTAAGACATGTTCTTCATGTCAAATACTTTGTGGAATTATAACCCAGCACATACGGAAAATAATAAAATTTTATGCCTCCAGAATTATTCACAACATGGAACTCCTGCTGCGAAAACTTGTTATAGATCAGAAATGTTCTACATCCTCTTCCTTTTGAATTATGTTCAAAGAGATGTTGAATTTTAATAGCGCTATGTGAAAGAGCTGAGTGAAATCTCACTGAAGCTGCCGGACAAAATCATCACCTTTCATTCAAGATAAATGTAAGAAACAAGCAAACTCTTTTATGAAGCCTGATAACTGAAATTACAGAAGTTATCATCAAAAACAAGAGAAACGTGAAGCATATGGACCCATGAGTTTCTCTAGAAACTCATGTGCTTAATGCAGAGAGAGAGTATTAATCAAGGCAAGATGATTAATCCTGATAAGCAGCATAAATGTGTAAAAGGAATAAAGAAACCACCAGCACAGCTCAACAAACTAGCATTGTGATCCTGGTAGAAGAAAAGCTGAAAGAGAGGTTGGGGGTAAAACACTGGGTGAATGAGGTTTGGAAAAAAAGAAGTTATTGCCTGTTCTTTGATTCTGTCTTTGTTCAAGGAAATAAAACTCTGTACTTTCTTTGTAAATAAAATGGAACTCTATCAAAGCAAAACCCTGTCCTGAGGATGAATTTTCTTTCCAGCTGAGAGGAAAACAACCCACAGACCTGACAAATTGTTTAACCACTCAGGTAAAATGTGAGGAGAGTCATCCAGTTTTCAAGAAAGGGAATTGTGAGGTGGAATTCCCACTGAACCAAAATAGAATCAATGAAGGTTGTATCTCTCAGAAATAGTAATTGGTAAAAAGATGAAAACAAGACCAGATAAAATTAAACGAAGACTTAAATCAGCTGGAGGCTTTTAAAAATTAATTAAAGTAGTGGTTGGAAAACTTCCAGAGTGGTCCAAGAGATGACAAGCAGGCAGAGATGAAATCTGTGCTTGAGCCACAAACACAGAATATCCAGACAGATTAGGAAGCCCTGTGGCAAAACAGATCAATGGGATGACTGACAACACAACTCCTGCAGGCTAGAAAATTTTCAAAGAAATGGGTGAGCCAGGAAAGTTGGAACTAACTTGGCACTTGCTGACTGAGAGGAGCTATGCCAAGAAACTAAGGAGCTGCAGAAGTAAACTGGAGGGTCAGAGATAACTGTGGAAGTCTGATGCCTGGAAGTGGTCTTTTGCCATTAGAAAAGCCACTGTAAGACTATTGTCTTTTTTATCATTATTATTTTTCACAACATATACAAATTTGAACACCATTTGAAAATTACCCAATATCCAGCTCAAACACTGTGTCTTTGAAAGAAAAACTTCCATCAAGCTGGATCTCTCAAGTCAATGTGAAAATCCAAATGAATAGGAAGTTGTACAGAAAATTCTGAGTCTAATGTCCAGCTCTATCTGCTCTAGTTAGATGGTACTGAAGAATGACACCTCCTCTTCTCCACCCTACCAAAAAGACATAATCTTCCAAGAAGTGGTCACTAGTGAGATCAATAAAACTTGTCCCTCTTCAGTCCCACAGTGGTACTAGGTTTGTATCTGCTCACCTGTGGGAAGAATGCTAAATGAGATGAGCCTGGATCAAGTGTCATCAGTGTTGTATGAAAAAGCTTTGCCTTGTTTGGGAAAGAGAAGACACTGATCTAACTGTGATCTTTGTTCAGATCTGGGCAACTCAAAAACAGTAAATGGGAATTTGATTGCTAAGTGTCTAATAGCACTTGCACTAAAATACTGGCCACTGAATCAACATAAGATGTTTTAGAGGAGCCTGCCAATAAAACCAGGAAAAAAATATCACCCAAAATTAATTATCTGTTTGATCTTAAATAGAGATAATGGATGTGACCACATGATCATGTAGCGGACAGACTAAGAGCAGCAGAAACAGCAGAGCAGCGTCAGAGCTCAGGAACTGAGGTCCTTTAGAAAGGAGCTTCCTCCAGATGCATCTGTATTCTTCTCTGCTGCCAGGAGGCATTCAGTCCATTGGACTAATGAACAGTTGGTCTGAAGTAAAACCTATGAAGTACTGTGACATTCTACAAATCCATTCATAGCGGGCCACACTGCTTGCTACTGTAGATGTAGTCACTGATTGGGGGAAGAATCTAATGCAAGCTTAAGGGAAACCAGTTTCAAAAGCTGTGTCAGAAATTTGAGCATGAAATCTAGACAGTAAAATCAGAAGCAGTTTGGATTTCATTATGAGTATCAGCTGTGCTGTAAATGCCAGGAAAGTTACCTTACACTTTCAAGTAAAACAAATGCTCCTTAGACCAGTGTTTTCTAGAAATCAGTTTGAAATACCTACAGAGTGGAAGCAATTATAACAAGTTCTTGCTGGGGCAGCCTTTCAGCCAAGATACAATGAAGTGGCTGCTGCTCACTGTGCAATGGTCTCTCAGAAATCTTAGCAGCTAAATCTCTGCAAAAATTAGGAGCAATACATCTAGTAAATATTGCTATAGACGGTGATGAAACTCCAAGTGTTTCTGCTGGACTTGCTAAAGCATGACAATGTGCATTTAGACAAGGAACAGCAGAATAGTCCCACATCCCTCTGGAGTCAGTCATTCTTCTCACTATCAGTCAGAAAACTGCCTCATTGAGCACAAAAAAGGGAAAAGAGCAATACAACTCAGCAACAGCTGGCATTAAGTGGAGGAGGGAGAGGGAGGAGAACCACTCAGAAGATGCATCAGGAATGAATAATTGAATCTTTAAACAGTCCCCAGTGGCAGCACCATGGAAGCACCATAAACTACAGAAAACTGTATTAAATAAATATCAAAGGATTGTGTCCTGACAGCAGTTAAGGCTCTATTTTCCATAGAACATTCAGGTTTCCCAGGCCTTACCTTAAAACAGGTACTATTACGTGAAAATCAGAAATTAAGTTTACTCCTGCAACTGGGCATAAACTGCAACATCTTCAAGCCATGGCTTTTCACTTGTACACTGGGTCTACTACATTGCAGTGGGTGAGGATGCACTGTTCTGTAAGGAGTTAATCTCTCTTAGCTTGTTTATTATGCCTAGTTAGTACTCTGGGGCATGTAAAAGGCTTGGGACAGGAACCGGTACATCGACATGTGTTCAGTAGGAAGTTTAAGAAAAGTGGGTGATGGACCAATCTGACATGGGCAGATTGTTATGCTGAAGTGACAGACATAATCAAAATAAATCTCAGAAACCAACTTTCCTATCCAACCTAATAGAATAAACAATAAAAGAACATCACATCAAAAATGGACACATAGCAACACTCGAACCAAAGGTGAACCATGGCTTCCAAATGGTTTGTGTGGAGATGTTCACAGCAAATCTGGTGGAGGGATGGAGTGAACTTTCACTGACAGATAACTGGGAGGAGAAATAGCAAAAAGAGCAGAAGGCAAGTGAAGACCCCTCCACTCAAAATAGCAAGAGGAAAGAAAGGAAAGAAAGGAAAGAGAGATCTTTTGAGTATGAAGTTGGAATGAAGAAGATTGGATCATAGAACAAAAAAATAACATTTCAGTTCTAGTCTCTGTGACCATGCAAACAGGTTGCCTAACTGTTCATACTGTGTTTGTATGATTAATTCTGATTTCTGCAATGCTTATACAAAGAGGGTTCTTTTTTCCAACATGTAAAGGGACAGGTGCAGGTGAAAATATACAAAATGTAAATATATAAATATGCAAAAATACGCAATTAAAAGCCTAGGCCTTAGGAATCATAAAATGTCATTGCAGAACAGCTAGTATAGAATTTGATTCTGCATGTTTAACTTAACAGATGCATTTTCAATTTCCATGCCTGTCATAAGGAATCCACCTACCAAGGGAAAAAAGATCAGTCTTCTCAATTGTGTCTAATTATCAAACAGTGAAGATAAAACCCACAAGTCACTTGAAAATTTAAGCCAGACCAAAAGTTCAACTGACTTCAAGCAGAAAGCATTTGCTCTGCCCTTCTAAAAACCAGTCCCAAAATATCTCAGACTGAGCACTTAAATATCCAGGCATCCAAAATTCAACAATTTTTTTGAAAATGTCCTGATTCCTCATCATAAAAGGTAGGAAATTGTGACATGAAAAGCATCTTCAATAGGGATCAGTTAATACTTTCTAATCATAGGTCATGTAATGTAGATGAAGAAATGATTTCAACTGTTGCAAGCTACTGAAATCCAATGACATCTGAAATTGTCACACAGATATTCTTTATCTTAACAAAAAATGCTTCTAAACTCATAATGCAAAACAAAACAAAAACAACATATGTTTGTGTTGATAATAAGACCCAGTTGGCCTCCTCTGCAAACAGCTCCTGTAGCCTGTCAGGTGCACTTCTACACTTCCAAAGGAATATCTAACACAGTGTATCCATCACACAATCACACACATCTAGCCCAGCAATGTGTGTATGTATGTCCAAATCTGAGAGCTGCACTAGCAAGTGAAACACCTGCATACAAAGTAAATTCCTATTTGTATATCAATAAATACTGCATTTAGCCCCAATCCTGCAAAAAATTCTGCCCCTAATTAAATTTAGCAGCTAGGTCTTGACTATGTGTGGTAAGGAAAACGCATAAGACTTTAAGCATATTGGGGAAGTGGGACATGTGAGAAGTAGGTTTCAATGGGAAAATTCATGGCACACAATGTTAGGTCCTTTCTAATCTGGAGAGGGACCATGAATTCTGGCTACATTCTTCAGAAGGTCAGGCCCTCTCAAAATCACCCAGTCCTTGGCAGTAATTTAATTACAGAGACCTGGCACTAAAACATGAATACTTTGGCCTGAGGTTTTCAATAATTTTCAGATCAACTATTCTTTAGCAGGGCTTGTCTTAATACATAGATGAATATCTATGTGCTACATTTCACAAAGACATTTTAGAATGAAGGTTATTACACCTATAGTGACTCAAGCACAACATATTTTTATACAACTCACGTTTCAAGAAACATAGGAAAACTTACGACATAAATTCAGTTTTCAAAGAGGTGTTTAACTTACCTGCCAGAAGTCAGCAACAGTAGCAGGGAGAGGGCCCTGGGTGGCAATATATGCAGGGTTTCTGGGGTCATGGTCCATCTGGAACAAGGAAAAAGAACATGAACTGGATTTATTTGAAAGAAAATCCCTTGCTGTATTAGAGACAGAAAGTATGTAAGGGCAGAACAAGGGACTTCCTAAAGTCCTGTCCCTCCATCTTTTATTGGCAAGCAGAGAATTTTATTTCTGCTTTTTTCCCCCAAAAGACTGATGCTACAAGACGAATATCATCACACATGATGAGCCATGTCCTATGTCCTCAATATGCAGAGTAAGATCACTTATGGTGGCTGACAAAGGCATTTATTTGAGATCAGTACTTGTGGTTTCATAGCAACCTAGGAGCCATTTGAAACATTTTTCTACACTGAATGTTAAGAATGCTCCACACATCTAAATATGTTCTCCATTTCCACTGTGCCAGTCAAGGGCACATGCAAGTAAAAACCAGCAAAAACGGGGAACAAATTCAGTTTCTGGCTTTTTCTGGTTAGCTGATTTATCTAAATGCATGGATTTGGCCTCAATGGAGGAAGTTCTGTTTAAAGACCTTAATTATTACGTTTAATTCAAGGAGCAGAAAATTCACTGAGCAGAAAAAATAAAGAATCTGAGAAACAAAGCCATCAAGAGTAAATAGGATTAGTGTGTTACAATGAATGTTTTTGAACTGATGGGTGGTTTTCTTGGTTCTAAATCTTAGGACTCATTCTGCTGAAAAAGAAGATCTGCTGATAGGATTAAAAAACAAACAAACTCATTCTAACCCTGGGCAAGACAAAACTTTGAACAAAAAGAAAAGAGACCCAGTTCAGCTCTCAGATGTGTGGGTGTGACTCAGTGACACTCAAGTCGGCGAGAGTTAACTTATATCCATGTAGCTGAAGGCAGAATTTGTCTCAATACATGATTCTGTTCTATAAGTAAAGATCTGAATAAGAATGAATGTGAGTCACATTTGCATTAACAGGCATCTCCTGAATTTATTCATAGCCTATCAAAATTTTCAGTGATGGTACATGTCAGCGCAAAAGAAGGCACCTCATAATTATGTGCAACATAAAAAAGGGAAGAACCATAAAAGAACAGATGTAAGTTATTCTAAAAGAACAACAATATAATGAATGTTGCAAAAAGGAAGAGAACACTTTTATGTTTCTAATTTTCTGACATATAATTAAGCCGGACTTAATATTAAAATTCCCCATGACAACACAACACAGGTAAAATGAAGTTACCGAATCAATTTAGACTAAAAGTTTACTTCTGATTCACCACCCATAGTTACAAAAAAACTTGTCCAGGATGTCTGTAACACCTTCATTTTATTCTGCATTTCATTGAGATGCTTCTCTTATCAGCAAATAAATCTTCAAAACAAGCAATTGCTCACAACAAATTTCAACCTTACTTTGTTTGCCTTTTGACAAAAGCAATTCTGATTGCAGAACATTGACTACTGTGGGTATTTTGAGACCAGAGGAAAACTAGCTTTCTTCAGAAAGCAGTATTAACAAAAAAACCTTAGGAACCACTTCAAAAAGGGCAACTATTTTTTTGTTTTATTTTGTAAGAGTTGGAGACACTGAACTAAAAACAACTGAAAACAACAGCAAATGGGATTAAGCAAATTCATGCTTAAGTGTTCTTTTTTTCCCTCCTTTATAGTTGAAATAATTTCTGTAGTTGTTTTGTTTTGAATCCTTAAGATCATCATTGTGCTGAAATGGTTTTCTATACTGGAACTAAAAATCTTAACTTAAAAAAATCGACCTATACTGAGGAGGACTTGATACTCCCTGTGGAAACTGTTGCATCCACTTGAAAATGATGTCACTTCTTCGACAGGTGAGAGCCTGGCTCAGAAATGTAACCAATAATGAATACACCAAACTTTAGAAAAATAATAATTTACTTTGAATTTCTTCTTAAAATAAATTCTTTGTATGTAGACGTGCCAGAAAACAAAGACAGAAGAAATCAAGCATTCTCATGGAGGAAACATTCCTCAACATTCAGCTGATAAATCAGGAATAGGCCAATCTTGGCATTTCAGCATTAATCAACCTCTGTCACAAAGGTGTTGTTAGAACGTGGTAAACATTACAATAAGCACAGAGTAGTGAAGTATATCAGCACTTTAACAATAATCCAAAAGACAATTACAATTATTATATTCCAAACACATTGTGGTGCACAAAAACCAATTATGAGTAGAAACTCTTCTTGCTTGGAGCAAGTAGAAGATGGCAGAAAGCCCTATCACACTATTAAATGATCTTTAACTGAACAAAAATAAGAGCAAAGATTAAACTAATTAAATGAAATTCCTGGTTTCATCAATTTTCTATTACATGTACTGTTTTAAAGGCCACGTATTTCAAGAAAAGTGTGAAAAATCACTACCCTGGTCACATTCAATTTAACATGAGTAGGTGATGGCAAGGGACGGCTCTTGAATGTTTTTGCTGCGTTCTTTTTGATTCTCTCAAGGTCACCAAGAACACTAAGGGCAACTTAATCTATCAAAGTTAACAGAAGTTTGAATAAAGAAATAAAGTCAGTAATGGGTTTTAAACTAACTAATCAAGGATCAAGTAAAAGGCTTTTTTTTATGTCACTAGTCATTATCTTCTTTCAAGGATCCCTCAGATTTCTCACTTCATGAAAATAAAATAGAAAATGTATTCTCCAGAGAAGAATGGAGAACTGCAGACTCCATATAATCAAGTATTAAACCAAAAATTGACTGTTTGCTAACATTTTACATCGGAACAACCTTCAGAAATCACCCTAATAGTAGTTGTTCAAAAAGAATAGGATTCTTCCCTCTATTTCCCCATCAAAGCATCAAGTTCACAAGGCTTACATCAGAACCGGATCGAACAGCCATTGTTAGAAAGAAAAAGCTGCAATTATTACAGCTGTTCTACTATGATGGAATTCTCATTTTCTACTGCAGTACAACAAAGGCAAGTCTGGTGATAATGCTTCAATCTATTTTTCCATGATTTTATATTAGGGATCAAGGATTACTATAACTGACCACTGACTGCGGTGATTTCTGTCACTACCAATATTGAAAGCAAATGGAAACAAACAGGAGGAGCATTGAGATTTCTTCTTGGAAAAGAAAAACTAGATAAAACTTTAGTGACACAACTTGTATTTTTCTACAGTGCTTTGTAATATAAGTTGAATTACAGTACCTTAAAGTAGGAAAAAATATAAAGAACACTATCACAATTGGTTTCACCTTTGTTAACATCAGACCACAATTTCACCTGTGCTTTACTAGAGAATAAAAGCTACACCTTTAGTTTTTCCTTCAAGAGTTCTATTATCTTGCTGTCTTATCCCAGGACTTTGCAAGGATTCCCTTAAGAACGCTGAAATTCGTTGAGTTTTTCGATAGAGATTGTGCTGCTGCATGATTTCACTGATAATGCTGATGGAATACAGCAAAATCAATACATTCTGGGAGTAAATCCTCAAATGTATTGTATTTGGACTTGAGAGTGGCACACGTAGATTCTTATTAAGTAGCCTTGTAAAATTGTAAACTTAAGTAAAACCATCAATCGGCATCAATGACCATTTTGAAATCTCACATAAATGATAACACATTCATTCCTGCCCTTTACCTTCCCTTTCAGCTTGTCAGATCCTTACTTTCCACAGAGAAAGATGCTGGGTGAGATGTGGTCTCAGTCACACCATTTACCTTCATCTAAATCCTCTGAATCCAGCTGAAATATTCCTAAATCACATGAGATCAGAATGAGATCCAGTGTACACCAAATCTGACAGAAAGGAAGTTGAAATCCCACTAACATCTTAAAAATTCATATCCATTCAAGCTGCTGTGTGGTTTCCAGACTTAATGTGTTTATAGCACCAACAAAATCTACTTCCATGCATGTGTTTGTTACACAAAGTATAGGCAGTCTCTAAAAGTAGAAAAAGTGTATTTGTTTATGTATAAGAAAGCATATCCTGCAAATGCAGATGAACTTTGTAATCATATTTATCTCAGCATTAAAATTAAAAAGGTAGACTAGTCCTCCCCTTCATGTTTGAATTAAAATTTAAAACAATTTTTTAAATCCTTCCTTTAAAACCCCTAATGGAATCAAAGAAGTAAATCTGGTTGTGAATGCCATTATGAATTTCAGAGCCTATTCTTGGTGATGTAATTTGTATGCTGTATTTGAACAAACTGTCATGCTAATGACATTCCTCAGTCTGGTGTCTTCAATAATAAGCAAACTGAGTTTTAAAATGTAGTTGATGGGATTTTTTCTCTCTCAGACGCCCTATGAGGAAAAACAGAATTTCCCATTTACTTTCATGACCTCTGATTTAAAAGCAAAGATTGCACATTATTTACTACTGGATGATTTTCCTGAAATTTAATGAGGACTAAGTACAAATATGACAGAAGTAATTATCACAGTTTTATTCTGCACAGTCAGGGTCTCCTTGTGCTGTAATTGCGAGCCTTTCATTCAGCTGCCGATAGCAGAGTTATTATCATAGTACTTTATGTTATTTCAGAGAGGAGGGAAACAGATTTCTACCCTGCAAATTTATCCCAAGGACTCATTTTGCCTGGCCTTACACTACAGTGAAATTAAAGACCTATGGGAAGAACTTGGACTAAATCTTTCCTGATTCTCCTCACCCATTCCCAGCTGCTGTGAGGTCACCAATCTAACCCCAGTTTTCACATCATATTGGAGGGGTAGCATTTTTTAAAAGGAGGAAACACGTGGGCAGGTGGCCAGCTCATTGTCTAGCATGCAGATTTTTTTTAAGGTGTGCTGCTGCACTCATTTAGACTTCAGTTAAGGTTGAGTGAGCCCCAGCTGGAGACTGGACCACTGACCCAGAAGCTGGAGATACCCAGTGACATGTACCCGACTGGCAGTTTCCCTTTCTGAAGCTCAGATATAATTATTTTACACTCTTCTTCCACCAGACAGCTCACACACGTGGGGAGGAAAAAGCCTCTTCCAGTCAGTTCAGCCTGTACTGATCCTGAGCTATTAATGCCCATCTTGCAGCTCATCACAGTGCTCACTCCTCACCCAAGTGCTGCAATGCCAAATGCACCAGGAGCATCCCTGTATTGATATGATAATTACCGAGGTTATTTAAGTGGAAAGACAGCAGTCTGAAGGAAAGAAATGGTAGGATTTTGCAAGAGCAAGTGAAGGTAGATCAGTACTGTACTGGTACTCCACATCCACTGCACACTTACAAGGACACTGACTGAATGTGTGCCTGCTAATAGAAAAGATCTCAAATAGAGATCAGCAGTAATAGCACGTATGTCCAGCTCAGGCTGCAACAGCTGTACAACCACAGTAAATATTGCAGAATCAAGTGCCCAACATAATATTCCAGCAGGCAATTGAGGTGGAGAGGAACAGAGACTGAATCTCTCTGCCACTCCTATATTCTACCTCATTATCCAAAAACTATACCAGATTAACAAATATGTTTACACTAACCTGAAGATAGTTAATTTTTTTTTTTTTTGAAATTCAACAGTTTGCAGGGAATCTTTCCAAACCATGGGCTTGCAAAGCAGTGTTTTCCTCCTGTCAACCTCCCACTGCATCACCTTCAGGAAACACATATTTTGATCTACTGCTTTTAAAATAGCAAAATGACTACTCACTCAGTGAAATGAACTCACGTAACTGTCTGCAGCACACCTTTGCTTGGAATAGCAGGTCTACACAAATGTCAGCTGTGGCACTTCTCCCCACACAGTAGGTTCTCTATCCTACCATTAAGAAAAGGAACTCAAGAATTTCTCTTGCTAGTTTTTCTTGGTTATGCAAGTTACTGGGTACTTGTCTCAGTCTAACAAAACACTTGTGAACCCACTCTTCTCTGGGTATAGAAATATTTCTGCAAGAGATATTAAGACAAGCATAAGATTTTTTGCTTCATCACTGTGACTTGTTTTATTGAACAAAACTCTTGAGACTGGGAAAGCTACAAAAAAAGAAATACCTTCTAACCCTGCAGAATGAAACACCCTTATTAAGAGCTGGATAGAAAGGCAGCTTCTGAGTAAAAAAGAGTTAAAGCTGTGGAAGCAGAGACCCTCTGCTTGCATTAGCTTCAGGCATCCTGGCAAAGCAAATCAGTTTTGTCAATGGGATATCTTGGTCCTGTTTCTTCACCTCCAATACTACTTAATCTAATACTTTTCAGTGTAATTAAAGAAATAATTACACTATAATACAGAATTACAATTGCAACAGGCATATACACACATGCAAGAATTTATCCCTTCTCCAACCAAATCTGTGCACTAAAACTAGTTAAGCTGTGTCTACACAGACTTTTGGGTAGGTTCAGTAGCCCATCTTGGGTTTTTGGTAAACCCCAGCATTTGTACAGCTGCCACCACTGAACCTGGCTTAGCACTGTCTACAGATCCTGTAACTCCACTTTAACACCAGGTTGTAAACATGTGAATTACAACCAAGCTCTTACAAGAATACAATATCCTACTTCCAGTTATCCCCTCCCACTCCTGTGCTTCCCAAAAAAACCTCTCAGTTTCTACTACCAAATTAAGGCTTGACCAAACATAACTCACCAACTGTGTCCTGAAGACATGCAAAGAGAGCACTGAAGCCCTGGAGCTGGGCCTCTGTGCATGACTTTACAAGCAGGATACATATTCCTTGGAGTACCAACTTACTGTGATCTGCTGATCCTGGTGCCAAATAGAGCTTGGTCTAGTCAGAGACATACCTAAAAGTAGTTCAAAAACTCTAATCTGTGCACGTCTGTTCTTGCCCTCTAAAATGGAAATTGGCAATCCCTGAATGTGCAAGTGCTTTGGCTTCTCATCTACCCCAAGCGAAAGACAAAAAAATCCCAAAGATGTTTGTTGACTTCTGTGTATTTTCTAACTCTCAGAATATAGCATTTTGATATGTTGAAGGAAATGAAGCTTTTGAACTCTGCTGAAAGTAAAGAAAACAGAGATCAGGGAGCAGCTTTTATGTACTTGTGGGTTTTTTTAAGAAAAAAAGTATTGTTAACAACACTGGAAGTAAGCAGACTGTAATTTCATGCTGTTGCAAATTGTCAGCTGCCTTGCCCACACGAAGTCATTTAACTGGGGGAGTGACACTCCCCAGGAAAATGAGCCAGTAATGGCATATACAGCCCACTGCAGTGAGATCTAATTCTCCATCCTAAGTTCTTTTTCATAGTTTCCCTCTAATAACTTTAATTAGTGCCTAATTAATGTGAATAAAAAGTATGAGAAAAAGTGACTCCAATACTAGCAGTTCCACAGAGGTCAAGGATACTGAGCCTTTTCCCCCCTTCACATGGATATCATGACACTTCCATTGAGATGGTATGACAGGGCAATGCTACTGGAACTATCATACCTATTTTGTGTCTACAAAGAGAGACCTTTTCTCCCTATCACCTTTCACAGACCAGAGAGGATTCAACTTACATAAGGTGGGAAAGGGCAGCTTGGCCACACTGGAGTATCTGGATGCAAAAATTGGATTGACCTACTTTGCAGTTGGAATGAATATATAAGGGATAAGGGATCTTGTTCTTGCTTTGAAAATAGCAAGCTCAGAGAACCAGAAGAGCTACAGAAACACCAGGTTGCTCATCAGTGGGTCACCAGAGGAAGAAATGTAAGAGGAAATGTCACTTTCTGATGCAGAAGAAGCTCAGAAGTCTGTGGAGCTCAGCTCTCCATGACTACAAAATCTATTCCTCCCGTGGCTATAGCTAGTAGGGCAAAGCAAAAAAGAACAAGCTATTTTTACCTCCTTGGGGAAGGAAAAGCTCCACTAAGGGTATAGCATTGAATTTTATAATTCGTAAGTTAATAATATCAAGTACAGAAAACCCGGCAGTGTTACAAGGTAGAATGAGGACTATCTAATGACTTTGTTTTCTTAGTACATAAACTTAAAAGGTACTTATTTATGTATTTATTTATTTATTTCTCTTCAATTTGTAAGGACAGCCTGAAACATCAGAGTTGTGAGGTGCTCACAGCCTGAGGTTGCGCAATCTGAGCGGTGAGGTGCCTCAAGTGAGCATATTTTGGCAACAAGGAAAGACAGGGATCAACTATTTGGATTATTTCTCATATGTTACCATACTTACAATTGGACTAGCATTGACATAGTCTGAATTGTCGTGGCTGCTTTCACCTTTCAGACATATCCTGGAATGGTCATCTGCAAAGGAGAAAATAAGAGAAGAAAGTTTCTATAGCAGTATTCTACCCATTATAAGTTACAATGTTAGATTAATGTGCATTTCAAGACAGGTAAATGTTAAGTATCAGAAAGGATACTTCCTTCTGATTCCCAGCCTAGCCATAGCATTGATACAGCCACAGCATCACAGTCTGACTCAGGAATGAAGCACTGGGATATTCCAGAGGCTCAGTCTCAGAAAAGCCTGTCTTCCTGAGATGCACTGTGATGTGTTACAACCTCTCTTAACTAAAACAGGAATATGCTCTGTTCAGGGAGTTTAAGATTTAAACTCAGCAAATCACTAAAAAAATTCCCAGTATTATAGGAAAAAATTCCCAGTATTATAGGAAACACTCCTGTGTTTGCAGGGTCATAAAACAGGGAAGCTGACGGAACTTTGTCCACCTGGCTTCTCTACAGAATGAACAACAGGAGCACTGAAGTACAGTTGAGAGATGCACAGTAAGTTAATCTGCCCTGATCAGAGACCAGTGCTGTGTGGTGCTCCACTAGTGACATGGGGAGACAAGACGACTTGAAGATGAAATCCCAATCACAATTGCACTTAAAGTACGACTGGAGCACACATAGATATCTTACACTGGTGCTATTGTAGGTGGTTCATATCAAGGAAAACACCAGTTCTGGACACAAGAGACTTATGTTGTTTGTCCATCATCAAGATTATTTTATCACTTTTTAACTTGTAATTTTACTGGTGCTAGCTCAATTATATTTAAACCTGGTAGACCCCAAACTCTAGTCTTTTCTTTTTTTTAAATTTTTTATTTCAGGACGTATATAATGGATGGGTTTTATTTGTCTATACTTAGACAGCGACAATGCAGATGTCTGCATCTCTTCCAATCATCTAGACTCACTTTCTGTAAGAGAAAAGAAATATTTCTAGGTGATGAATCATTTCATCCTGATTTAGCTGTCTCAAACAGGCCAAACTGTACTCAAGAAATGCCATTTCTTTCCATTGACTAAAGAAAGAAAGACCAGACCACACTCAGATAATTTATGAGAGAGATCTCTAAGTCTTTACATAAGAATCTCAAACAGCTTGTACCTGATACATAACCAGTGTGATTTATACTTCTCAGCAAACCTATTCCACACAGTATATTGTGGGAAGAGGTTGTGGAGCTGTCCTTTCCGTAACCCTTTACAGCTGAACATGGATACTGATGTTTTGAGAGGATCTTTCCACTGATTTTTCAAATAGACAAAATAAGAGTATAGGAATACAGCCTGTCCCCTTTTGTACCTTGTCTAGTGGCCTGTGACACCACTCTTAACACCAGGATTCCAAGATGCTTTTTAAACTATTAAGTACCAGCCAATATTTTAATCAAGAAGAATAATAAATGAGTTATCAAATATTCTAAGTACCTCACAGGAGGTTAAGTTCATTCAACAGTAATGCCATGGCAGTTCAATATATGAGCAAGACAGAGGAATGCTTGTACAAGTGTTTACAGTCATTCAATCTCACCCAACAATGTCAACAACATTCTCCTGGAATAAGATCAGTGATGAATAAGTCATGTCAAATGAATGAAGAGCCAGTCTTTACTATTCACATAAAATTATTTTCCCTGGTAAGGTTTCAACACAACAGAAGGATGAAGAAGATGAGAGAGGGAACATGTTCGTGCACATTATTCACTTCCACCTCACTTTGGCACCATTGCACAAAAAATCCAAAATATAAAAATGAATTTTTGATGCCTGAGATCTTGGGCTACTCAATACTTTCTACAGGAAGCTTTACAATGAGCATTGTCACAGAGTGTCTGAAGAATTACAGCTCTAAAGCCTTTTGGCTTTGCAGAAGATATGCAGGTTACATGCAGCAAATGTGGTCTCTCACATATCCTAAACTAAGCAAGCACTCAGGATAAGCCCCGTTCGCTGGACAGCAAAAGTGTTTGAACTAATCACCAAAGAAAACATGTGAAATGTTTTCAAATGGATGAGGGAGAAAGAGCAGACAGTGATCCATCAGTTTTTAGCAAACAGACGCAGGGTGACTCTCCGATAAAAGTCAGGTGTCAGATAAGTAACTTCAGGATTTTTCTTTTTAAAACAAAATGTTTTATCCAGACCCTCTGAATAATGCCATGTCATTATTCTGCTGTCTTGGAGGGTTTATCAGAGGGTGAGACTTGTTAAGGCTTTGGTAGTGAAAAGGTGGTGAGACTGTATTTGCACTTAGAAAAAAAAGTGTGCAAAAAAGGTTGTACATGTGTTTTCCGCATATATCAAGAGTTTGCACCCCTGTGTGCTTCAGTTGCAGCATCAAGCATTCATATTGACAATGAACAGATTGTGCTTGTCTATGCCTGTTATCACCTCAAAGCTTCTAGGAACTTGCATAATAGATCTTCAGAAACAGGCAGGGAAAGAAGAAAAGGGAAAAAAAAACCATAACAGAATACCACGGACACCAGAACGTTATGATAACAATGAGCAACTACAGGGAAAATCACCAAAGTAATAACTTTTTTTTTTGTAAACTGCATATTGATTATGTTGGAAGCAAGGAAAGAGAATCAGGAGAAGCAGGAAGTAAAAGTAAGGACAGGCATGTCAAAAAAAGGAAGATACGTAAGATCAATCTAAAAAGCGAGAAAGATGAATGAAGAAACAGGAGAGGAGAGGGATGGTAATAAGGCAGTGAGAGAAAAGACAAATGCTATTACTAGGTAGTGCAATCTGGCCAAGCTACAACTCATCATCATTTTAAGTATCTACAATAGCTGCTGCTGAGTGCTGAACTACTTTGCATTTGCTATTGCTCCAGCCAAGCCACAGCTGAAAGAAAAGCAAAATATGCAGATGGATATATGTGGCAGAGAGAGGCTTCCTAAATAAGATGGCTAGACTAATCTGTGGCTGTGGAAAAATATAGCACAATGTTGTATTTTAGACACATATAAAATATAAATTATAAAATATAAAGGATAGAGGATAAAGGACATAAAGGCACACATGAGTTTACAGTACATAAAAATTCAATTTGTAGACTAAAAAAATCTAAGTTTTGGCATCTACATACAGATATCTTCATGTGAAGTGGTTACACTTAATGGAGCTCTATTTAGTTGGCTAAACATGAGGATGTAATGTTTGAGAGACTGTAAAGTAGATGAGACATTGCACAAGGATAACAGATACAACACAAGACCTAAAGACTTGTACCCTCTTGAACTGGCATCTGAAGCTCACACAGGATATACAGTGGCATCCTAGAGCCATTTCATTGTAAACTAAACACCAACTTTTGGCCATTGCAGAGCTCTCTTGATGTCACTGCACTAACTGGCTCTTCACTGGCTGGTGGTATCAGGTGCTTTGACACCTGGCTCATGTGGAGGCAGCTACACAGAGACACTTAAATTTAGGCATCCTAATCTATGATTTCACTGACTCATGCCCAGAGAACTTGATTTTAATGCTTGTGTGTGGGTTTCTAGTGGTATCTGAGGTGTTTCAAGGACACTCAGGCTAGCAGCTAGGAGAGGCACAAACTTCTCACAGAGCTTGTGTAATAGCTGCTAGTTCTGCCTGGGTACCTTGAATACTTTAGGCATCTCAAATGGCACTGGATCCCTCTGTCTAAACTTAATGAAGATCTATTATTTCTGTTATTAGATGGGGATTGAAAGCTTGGAAAAGTAAGACTCACATCTTCCCTCTATCTTCTGTTTCCTTTTAATCAGATACTTCTGAAGGAACAGAATCAACAAAAAAAAGGTTAAAAACAAGGAATATGGACAACTCTGGATTGTGTGAACCCAGGCAACACAGATCAGGGCAAATCTTACAACAATCAACCTGGCCCATTCTGCCTGGATCATCATTCTCTTCCTTATAGATTTAGACTGATTTTTTCCCATACAAAGCACTGTATAGAACTGCACTGAAGTAAGAAAGGGAAGAACTACTGAGGAGCAAAAGTGGAGCAGTTTGAAGACTATGAAGAATCATAATCTGTTGATTATCATTATTTTGCCTATAGATGATGGGCACAAAATGGAACTTTTCTTGTCTGAACTGAAATCAAGTTCATTTATTTCAGAGCACTATTTGTAAATCCATTCCTGACACAGATAATGAACAAACCCGGAGGAGGTGCCCTCTGTTCAGGTGTTCCATCTTCGGTGCACAATCCCTGGCTGTGCTCTAAAAGCACACAAGCCTCAGAGCTGGGTGCATGTTCTGCCCACAAATGCTTTGCTCTCCTTTGTAGGAAAGCCAAACACAGAGATAAGCAGGTTGCTTTAATATCTACCATGACCCATGGACACAGCTACAGTGGGCAGCTTTTGATAAATGTTCACTACAAAAACTTGTTTGCCAAATGCTTTAAATACTTGTATATATTTATGTGATACATACATCAAAACATACAGTATTGACCCTATTGAGATGGGTTTGTTTTGCAGAGATGCAAAAAGGGAAAAGAAATTCTGGAAAGCTTTTTTTGGGCTGCTCATGTATTACTACAGAAAAAAAAGGTGGCACTAAATTATAGTACTAAATATAAACGTCAGCTGCCCTAAATTATAGCAATCTGCTTGTTGATTGGATAGAAGGATACAGTTTTGGTAATCTAGAACGTACAGGTTACTCGAATTGTTATAATTTTTTTAACTAGTAATTAATTAAGTGCAATGTCAAGGTGTTCTGTAATCAAGTATTTTAAAAGCTGTTTGTAAATAGAGAAGAAAGGTATAAGAGCAAGCCATGATAAAATTGTGATAATGTTAATCTAGAAATTAAATCAGTTATATAATCAGTAAAAAATAACACTGTATTATTTTAAGACTGGTTAAGAAAGGAAAATGCAAAGCAAATACAACATGATACTAAAGCTTCTTTGAGGCCTTCCTAAGATGAAATCTTCTACATGAATTGGCAATCTTGTTCTACCTTGACAAGGTGATTATTAATATGAAAGGGGTAAGGACACACTAACAAGACATTACTCTATGAAAATACATTGAATGTAGCATAACAACTCTATAGCATATTAAAACCATATCAGGTTTGCTTCTTCATTTATTATGAAGCAAATCTATGACTTTTTTCTATAGTTTTAATGCCTAACAAGGAAAAAAAAGTGGGCAAACGGGGCCTTCTCATCTCAGTCTAATTTTGGAGTGTAAAATAACCAGCTTATCAAAATTTAATATTGTTTAAATTCTATGCCACACTTTTCACTCATCAACAAAACAGTTTTAGGGATATAACATGACAGTTGTTTACCAATGTGTAGCCACTTCAGAAAGTGAAGGCAGGTAATTTTGTGCAATTCAGTCAAAAAGGAAAATTCCCTAATGCACTAATAGTTGTAATAGAAGTTCCCACATTGTAGAAACAAAGTAAAAATAGCATTTTGCCTCTTAAATGTGCTAAAATACTTTTAACTAAAACTTCAGATGGATTGTGGTCACCCTGTCCATGTCCAAATACCTTCCCAGGTAGTATTGATTCAGGCTAGACACAGCAGTGGGAAGAACAGGCATAACAATATGCCATGGAAGAAGCAATGGCAGAGAACTGAAGGTTGATCAGTGTAGGCTGATACATCTACATGGTACCATATGATGAAAAGAGACAGACTATCTTAGCTCTGAAAATAGTTTGGCTCTCTGGTGTTGCATGACATTGAGGTGCTGGAGCACGTCCAAAGGGCACCGAGGCTGGTGAAGGGTCTGGACCACAAGTCCTATGAGGAGCAGCTGAGGGAGCTGGGGGTCTTTATCCTGGAGAAAAAGAGGCTCAGGGGAGACCTCATCACTCTCCACAATTACCTGAGAGGAGGTTGTAGCGAGGTGGGGGTCGCTTTCTCTTCCCAAGGAACCAGTGACAGGACAAGAGGAAACAGACTCAAACAGTGCCAGGGGAGGTTTAGATTGGATATTAGGGAAAACTTCTTCACCAAAAGGGTTGTCAAGCATTGGAGTAGGCTTGAGTCACCATCCCTGGAGGTATTCAAAAGATGTGTAGATGTCACACTCAGGGACATGGTTTAGTGGTGGACTTGGCAGTGCTGGGGTAATGGCTGAACTCGATGATCTTAGAGGTCTTTTCCAACCTAAATGATTCTTTGACACCCAAGTAAAAATCTCTGCTCTTTAGCACTATTACGGTCATGTTACTTCTGGATTTAGAGTTAGACAAGTCTAGTCTGAAGGTTTCTATCTTAGTTCATTGTATCATGCAGACACAGTTTCTACATCAGTCAAATAATCAGCACCAATTTCTGGCAACACCTGTAGCTCCCATGCTGTCTCCAAGGCAGCAACCAAAACCAATCTGGCTTAATTTATGAGCAGGGACTTGAAATAGCTTAAGATGGTCTGACTTGTAAGTCCATATTGAATAGAACACTTTAAGCAGGAAGATTAACTTGGATCAATACCAATTTTCATGGAGCAATTTTCACTTCCTGTCATGTCAGTTAAATTCTGCTTTTTCAGGACGGAAAAGAGCACAGAAGTCTTGCACTCCTTTAATTAATTTAACTTCCATGGTGGCTTCTTTAGAACTGCTCAACAGATCTTATCCCAAAACACATGGAAGTCAGCAAACTGCTGCTGTTGCCCCAAAAGGCTTCCAACCAGCATCATATTTACTCAGAAGAATTAATGTTGCCAAACCACTGTACTCCTCTCCTGAGGAGCAAAGTATTGCAGAAAGAGCCACTACATAAACAAAAGAACCAAACTCTGCTGAAGCAAATATGAAAGGACTTATGGGCTCAGTTAAATTATTACATACTTCCAAAGAATCTTCACTCTAAATCTGGCTATGACATTTACTTAATGTGTTACCTGTCATTTCCCCATTTCTAAAGGAGGAATAGTACTTATTCAAGGTTCTCTTAGCGAAAATTAATGCTTTCAGGGCACTTTAAAAATTAAAATAGATACATATGTTTGCCAAGCTATCCAGCTGGATTGTGGGCACACTGATTGAGAGCATTTTGGTTGCTGTGGACTGTGCATATATTCTCAGTTTCATTTTTGTTTCATTGGTTGCTTAATAAAATGTGTGCCCATAGATTACCAATGTAATCTATGAGATACATATATTTGCATAGGAAAAATATGTTACTTTTATTTCAAGCTCAGAAGGTGGCTGCTTACAGGAAAGAACAGGTTTTAGGAATATAAACATGGGTTCCTCTTTTTCCCCCCTTTTTCTCTTTTTATCCTAAGCCTTGCAGAGAGAAGCCAGTTTGTAAGCTTATCCACTGAAACCT
This sequence comes from Neopelma chrysocephalum, assembly GCF_003984885.1. Classification (NCBI taxonomy): domain Eukaryota; kingdom Metazoa; phylum Chordata; class Aves; order Passeriformes; family Pipridae; genus Neopelma; species Neopelma chrysocephalum. The sequence continues at coordinate 7,421,628 of NW_020897732.1, read as the reverse complement.
AAAGGGGTTCTTTCAGTACAGCTGAGTATCTGATAAACAGATGATCTAGCTCTGACTATAGACTGCTGGTATTACTGTTGGATGGACACGATACCAACTTGTCTAAACACATGCCAAACTTCTTTCTGTTGAATGGCTACAGATGCCACTCTTGTATAGAAAGTATATTTCAGCATTGAAAAGCACCCTGGCTATGGGATTTCATGAGACAGCACAGCTGCAGCATCAGTGTTATGTGGCACAGTTGTGCATTTTAGTAACATATATGCAACTTTCAAGGAGATAAACATGGTCTGATACGACAACACGACATGCACCCAGCCCATAGCTGTAGCCCCATCTTTCTAGTGCACACAGAAGCTGCTCTGCATTCTATTTGCCTGTCAGCTGTAGTTTTCAAACCACTGTGCAAAGGGTATTTGGGAAAGTGTGAAGAGCTTAAAATGCTATGATCTGAATGAAAGTGTACCTACATGGTACTACAGCCTGGGAGCGGTTCTTCTGGATATTTTCCTCCTGCTGTGCAACGGTGGTGTCGCTGGGTTCGGCCTGATAAGCACACAGAGCTTCCCACTCTTTCTCCAGACGATTCTTGTTTTTCAGGTGATCTTCCATGTAGGACTGGAATTAAAAGAATACTGCATTAAGCATTTACTTAGATAGGCTCAAAAGCTAAGCTAAAAGGATATTTCTCAAGATGGAAAGCACGGGAATCCTAAGCTTTGGAGTAAAAAAAAAAACCCTCAGTTTTATGGCTAATTTATTTACTTCAGGGATTTAACTTCAAGCTTATTTGTGCTATACAGAATGAGAATGTTAAAATGTACCAGTGCTAACAGAGAGAAAATGTGTGAAACATCCAGTTACTGAGCTTCAGGAGGAAAGTGTTTCTTCTTCAATACTTAGAAAACATAAGCACAACCATCTCTTTCATCAGGCAATGGAAAAGAAACAAAACTCCATTGACAAAAATTACGACAAACAACAGCTCCCGTCAAACCAAAGGCTTTTAAAACTAAAGTCCAAGCACATATGCAAGTAACAGCAATGATAGAGCTGTCAAAGAGAATTAAAAAATAGTCAAGAAGAAGTGTCATGGTTCAAGCACTGGGTCATCAGAAACTCATTCTACATATGGACTGGCACAGAGAGGGCATAGAACTAAGGTGTTGTTAATTAATACTAATATGTGTAGTTAAAGATTTTACATTGCATTCAGCTTAATTAACAGTGTTAGGAAAGCATCACCAAAGAAAACTCTCTGTCTGTGGAAGGAGTGATCGCCCATCAAAGCATGTTGGTGCAGGTCTTAAGCTTTTGCAGATCTCCCATGGCTAGAGATCCAGTCCAGCAGTGGATCAGGAATTAAGTTCCAAAGATTTGTGGAAAGTGAACCAAAAGTCTATTCCTTCACCCCATGGACCCAAAAATCATCCAAGTAGGTGAGGGGAAGAGAGCAGAAAGGAAAAAGGGTAGGGAAAAATAGAAATCTTCCACTCCTTTAAACGTGAGAATCAAGAAAGTGATCACCTGGTACTGTAAGCCTACTTATACAACCTTGACATCTTCTCCTGCAGCAACAACAGAACCATCTCACATTACACACTGTTCATATTTGTAAATTAAACTCCATACTACCTTTACAAGGCAGGTTGATGTTAACAGACTTTAGGAGATAGGCTCAGGGTCTGGGCAGGGGTTGAGGGGTCAAGAGCAGAGCTGTGTGTGCTTCTGACCCAAACATTGGTCACAGTGATTCCTGCTGGAGCCCTCAATAATACAGCCCAGTCAGTAGCAAACCTTGTCTAGAAATACCTCCTGTAAAGGATTTACTGTAAAGTATAAAAAGCAGTTTAATTGCTTAGAAAACCTTTTTCCTAGATGATTTCTGTTATGTTGAATTGTTCTTTCCAAACGTGCTTTGAAGAAGAAAGGCTCTCATGCCCTCTCAACAAGTTTAGCAGAAGGTGCAGAAAGATTGCAGCTCCTCCTCTGCCAAACATGAGCTGGGCACTGTGCTTCCCACCTGGTCAGCAAGGCAGGATATTGCTCTCTCATGCAGCTTGAACAGTTTTTTGATTACAGAAGAAATCCTGACACACAGCTTTGTTTTGTGCAGAGTTTGTTGGGGGCCTGCGTCTTTACACAAGACTTGTAAATCAAACCTGGTACTGAAAAGCAATTCAAGAAGCGATGCTTCCAGAAGATATATCTTTAAGGACACAGAAAGATATTGCATTAGAAGAAAGGTTTCTAAAGGAGGAAAGAACAGTGGTGGCCTAGATACAATCAAAACACCTACTGTGTGATTGCTTCTTTTTTGTAATGAAGGAAACGCATTACAGTGGACAGAGCTGTGACCTGACGAATGGGGAGCTGAGAGAGCTGCGTGGCCCTGTCGTGTGGGTCAGCTAATGTGTTACCAGACTTAACTTGCAAGTTAACAGGAGGAAACCATCCTCTGATAGTTTGCTTCTCCTTGCCAAAAGGCTGTTGCTGCCGGGGAAAAGAGGGAGGCTAAAGATCCTGTTCTTTTCTCCTAGTGAATCTGTGCCTGGATATGTAAACTGAACATCATAAGAAAAAAGATAATCCCTTCTGAGCAGAGACTTGTTGGTATATAGGAATTTTTATGAGGCAAAGGGAAAAAAATAACAAAATCTTAGAATACCACAGAGCCAATAGTCCTGGCTTCAGAGCAGCTGTTTAGCATGCAGCAGAGATCAGGCAGTCAAGGACCAGCCCGTAGCATCTTCCCATTTTAGACCACAGTTTTATAATGTGATTCATTTTGACATGCCCATCACCAATGTCCCATAGACTTCAGGGACATTTTATGCAGATATACAGATCTGCCAACACTGAGTCTCTCCAAAACACTGTGAGATCCACGAAGCTGTAGCAAAAGGACCGTGAACATTTTATTCCTAAGGCAGGGCTATATGTAGCAAAAGGCTTCCTGTTAACTCCAACTTGTCTCTTTGATGATTTCAAGGATTTTCTTTTAAAAAGAAATTTTATTTTCCTTTTTAAATCATCAAATATGACACAGTTAAGGTAATTTGACTGCTTTTAGTGCACATGAACTTTTAAATAACTCACCTATTTTTAAAAGTTTTTACTTTTACTTCATTTTCCAGGTAATTCTGAGTGTAAAGAGAAATGAATCTTCAAATGAAAATACACTGCAGTCTTTACTTTAACCAGACAACCATTTTTTGAGTAGTTTCAATATCTACATCACACATATCAGATTCACAGGGCACTTCCTGACAGACCTCGAAAAGATGTTTGACCATTTAAACAGACCCATGGAAGGCTCTGTACAATACGAACATCTGCTTTACACACATTTTTAAAAGCTACTGAGAAAGAAGCTTGCTTTAAAACATTCAGGAGCCAGACAATTCCCTCAGAGTTAAGTAATCTTTCATTTACAGTCCTTCAGAGCCCCTACGCTCATCCCCATTTTGCTAAACAGAAGCTTAGTGATTTTGAAACACTCTCTTGGGAGTGCTGGATGTACATTAAATTGAGTGGAACTTCTGATATTTTAGAGATTGTATGTCTACTCAAATCCACTCCTTAATTAGGATGTTTTGATGAGACATTCTGCAGTATTTGCCTGGTACAAAAGAAATTCATTACCAACATGTCAAACACGCACATGATTGTCCTTGTCCCAGAGCAGCAGGTAAAATAAATAGAGGTTGTCACAACTGTTATTGTAACGCCCCTCAAGCCTGCTGAAAAAGTAGAGGTCTAGTCTCACCAATATGTCCACATCAAGGCAAGTCCTGCAATCCAAAGTACATTATTTAAACAAACACTGTCTGCTTGGACAGCTCCGAAGTGCCTTAAATTCCATTCTCTTAATTTTCCTTCCACAGGCTCTCACCTGCCAGGACAATTGGCAGCCCAGTTCATACTTTCTCGTGTACAGATAGACGAGATATTCTTGCTAACAAATGTGCCACAGGGATAAGGAGGATGTGCCAATGTTATGTGGAGAGAGCGGATGTGTTGTGATATCTATTATTACTGTGTGAGATGTGCCAGTTGTAAGACAAAAGATGAGCTTTCAGCCAGGGGATGAAAAGCTGTCCCAGGGACAATGAATCTTTGGCCAAGAGAGATGGTGCCAGTGGCAAATATTAAGACAGATTCCGTGTGCTTGAACAAGGACACAAAGACAGAACACAGCAGCCTGGCTTGGCTTTGGTAGAACTTCCAGTGTGCTTGGTTGATGTTGTAATATGGGGTCAAATTGCTTTGTTTTTCTTTACTTTTTTCATTATTCTTTTCTTTTTTCAAGGGCCATCCAGTACGAGCTCTGTGACTAAATGAGGTTAAAAATGTAACCATTAAATTCTAATTGTCTGGTCAATCTCTAAATCATAGAATCACAGAATCATTTAGGTTGGAAAAGTCTCTAAGATCATTGAGTCCAACTTAAACCCAACACTGCCAAGTCCACCACTAAACCATGTCCCTACATGTCTTTTAAATACCTCCAGGGATGGTGACTCCTCTACTGCCCTGAGCAGCCTGTTACAGTGCTTGACAACCCTTCCAGTGAAGAAATTTTCTCTAATATCACAGAACCACAGAATATGCCAAGTTGGAAGGGACCCACAAGGATTATCACGTCCAGCTCCTGGCCCTGCACAGGACAACCCCCAAAATGATATACCGAGAGTATCATCCAAACTCTTCTTGAACTCTGGTAGGCTTGGTGCTGTGACCATTTCTCTGAGGAGCCTGTTCCAGTGCCCAACCACCCTCTGAGTGAAGAACCTTTTCCTAACATCTGATCTAAACCTCCCCTGACACAACTTCAGGCCATTCCTTGAGTCCTGTCACTGGTCACAGAGAAGGGATCCCCTGGCACAACTTGAGGCCGTTTCCTCTTGTCCTATCATTTGTTACTTGGGAGAAGAGACCAAATACCTTCTTGAGAGATAGTATGGTTTGCATCTGTTAATATATTAATTTTAAAAATAAATGCCTATTAGCTTATGTTCAGTTATTACAATTATTTTTGACTGCATAATTCCAGTACGGTACCCGATTAAACACCCTTTTCCATGACTAAGGATGTCTCTTTCAATGAAAAGATGTGAAACTCTTAAATTGACACACCTTGACAGGCCTAATCGAATTTCAAATGTTAGCTGAAGAAATAGATGCAAAATTATCTTAATGCTTGAGGACAGTTACCACTCAAATCCACATCATTCACCTGACAGTGCAGGAGCCAAAGCTTTGCATCGTTCTGTCCCGGGACACCCCAGCATTCTTGCTGTTCTGCTTTAACTCCTTGGTCTTCAGTACACATTGCATAGACTATACATGAGAAATACTTTTCTGCATAAATCTAATCTACTTTCAACATTGTACAGGGTTTTCTTCTTCCTTTTTCTGGCTTAATACCTCATCATTAGTGGCTTCACAGTAAATTTCTCTGTTCCCTTTCATGTTACTCACAGCGCTATAGAATTTAGAGACAGGAGAAGCCTATCCGATTACCTATTTCCAGGCCTTCAAATAATGTTGTTTCTCGTACTAAGAAACTTTCTAACATTTGGCTGCCCTGTATCTAAAGTAGAAGCCTAAAACACAGTTTGTTACTATTTCTTGGGACTCTAAATGAACTATACATTGTATTCCTGGAAACATGCAAATATTTTCAATAAGGAATACTCCTCCTCATTTGAGATGGCTTTTTCATAGGGATGTCAACAAAACTGCTTTTCTATTGCAAACTTAATTTGCTACACATTTTCACCCATCCATTTATTTCAGCCTCAGTCTGCTTGCTCAGAATATTGCTGCTCTGCATAAATTTTGCTTGTATATATTTTAGTGTCTTCACAGATCGTGGATTGATGGATCTATGAAAATTATAGATATCTCTTCTTGTGACTTTTCTTCAAAGATTATTTAACTTTATTTGTTGTATGTGTTTTCAGGTCTAATCTTTTCAAACGTTTGAATTACTCCTCTATCACTGTGTCTGTGCAGAACTTTAGACTGTGATATCACTTGTAAAAGTCATTGTCACTTCCATTCACTTCCACTTCATTATTTAAAAAGTTAAATATAACTGGAGCTAACAGCAATTCCTGTACTCAGCCAGACACTCCCATACATAGCTTTTGATCATTACTTTTTGTATATCACCCTTTAGCCCTATTTCAATCCACATAATTGTCCTCTAAAAAATTGACATTAATTTTTCAATTAAATATTCATGAGACAGTTTCAAGACATACTAAAATCCACATGTATTACATCTGTTGTTTTCACTTCATCTACTGGTTTTGTAGTTTTAGTTAAATAAAAAGCAATTAAGTTTGTCCAGGCAAAATTTATTCTTTGTAGAATTATGCATATTCTTACTCATTGTTCAGCTATCCAATGGAAAGGATGAAGGAGATTAGCAAATGCACAAAGGAAAGACTCCAGCCTTCCCCATCCTTTTAAATGACACTCTTACACTTATCTTCCTTTTATACCCTTGAAAAATCTCTTGCTAGATAATCAGCAATTCCTTTTCTAATCTGTGCTCCATTATTTTCCAGGTTTGGAGTTTGGACTGAGGAAACAGCAATAGAAAGGTTCATTTCTTTTCTCCTCTTTCCTTCTCCCCACTCTTCTTTTATAAAATTATTATTTTATTCTTCTATTTTAGTGCACACAAACTTGTCCAGATCCGATCAAATAAAGCTCCCTGAGATCAATGTCATTATTAGAACTCTGAGCCATGTTCAGATCATGCGGAGCACCACATTTTTTTCACTTTTTAAACATTTCTTATCTCCCAGCACTGTTTCATGGTAATAGTGAAGTTACTTTGGACTCGTGTTTGCAGAAGGTCAGTCTTTCTCTCTGAGCTTCCATGTTGTTCTTGCAGAGACCAAAGGCTGGGAGTTCATCATGTGTTTCCATGAGGAATGCTTTCAGTGGTGCTGAAACATGGGAGCAGAGCCAAACTATGCTCATGCTTTTTTCCTGACAAAGCAGACCTCAAATGAATAGAGGATGCACTATCTCACCCAATTTCAGTCTTTTGACCAACTAACAGGTTAAGAAAATCAGTTTTCTCCAACAGTTATTTGCTCTATTGAAGCACCAGTTGTTTCTGATGCTCTGATCCAACCAACCCACAAGAATGCAGAGCCTATAGTCGTTATCAAGACCAGCTTCATCTCTGAAGCATCTCTGCATAACTGTTAGAAACACTAGTTTCAGTCCTAACATCACAAATCAGATTTTCAATATTGCCTGCAGATAAATATGACTTTATTGGACTAGTTATATTGAGTTTATATAGACATATAAAATTGTTGTCAGTGTCTCACAAAACTTGCATCTGGAAGAAGTCTCAGCAAATTAACATCTGGCTGTAAAGTCTCACATGCTTTCAATCCTAGGGAGTGTTCTGCATCCACTACTTTAATGGAACCAGGATTTCATCATCTGATTGGTCAGACATTTCAGGCTCCTTTCTCTTTTCTGACTTGTCCTGTGTCATCCCAGATCTCCTGTTTACAGTAACCACAAATGAAAAACTCTAGGAAATAAAAACTTGGGAATTTGGATTTTCTCTTTATAAAATACACCAAGAAATTATTTTTCCTCCTTTGTGTTTGCAGCCATATTACTACCATGATGTGTTTCAATATAATTTTTCTTGTATTTCTCAGTACCTGATTACACCAGTGAAAAGATTAGTTTTGAAGCTTTGTTAGTTATGTACTGGAAAATACTATGGAGCTCTACATGTAGTTTGGCACAAAACACTACTAATGTACATACTATCGTAGGTGATGAAGGAAAACTGAAAAAAAAACCCCAAAGACACAGGGAAGGAATTCACTGACAAAGAAACCATTCAGTGTGGTTGAGAATAATATCCCTAAATTGCTTCAAATAGGTTGTATTACTCGGAAATAAATTAACTTCCATGGTAATATCAGGCAACAATAAAAAATGACATTCCATAGTTTCAGTTTCATATTTTTAGATGTAAAGCTTATTATAAACAACTAAGCATGCACACAGAGAGCAGTCGTGCTTTAAGCAGGCCATCTAAAATAATTTGAAATTATTGTCCTTGGTTTGCTACAGAAGTATCATCTTTGCATGGTCAGTGTAAGGCTTTATCTACCAGACTAGACCAGAGTGCAACTTTTGCCAAGAATGACTGTAATTCACAAGTACGTTAGATGGTAACCTACGTTCTGTTTACCTAAATTAATATACCCTTGATGTAGCGTATATCACCGTCTCTCCCTCTCTTAATGCTCTGATAATAGAGTTTTGTAACTTGTAAAAGGATTACTTCAATCCAATCAGCAGGTACTGGGATCAGTGTGTGTCACACAAACCCTTGCTAATCCCTTTTCTTACAGCTCCCAGCTGCCAAAGGTGCTCAGTGAAATCCCAGTGAAGTGGCTGGATACAACCTGGTGTGGACTGATGCAGGTTTTCACCTCTGAAGGAAATCTTGGAAAGTACATGTGATGCTTTTGCATTCGCTGCTTCCATTTTTGCAACTTTTTGCTTCAGTTGGAATGATGGAGGCAGGTATGCTTTTGAAAGGAAATGTAGCTAAGAAATTAAATATTAAAAAAATACAATGCTTAATTATGAAATATTTACTCTACCTGGATTTCTAAATATAGTAGAAGATAAATTCACTGTACAAAGAATCCCTTCTCAAGGATTACCAGCTACTTCATGGTGTCTTTTAGGTCTTAAAATGCAACCACCCTCAACTCCTCCTCCTTACCCTCTTTCTTGAAATCAAAATTACGCCTATGAAGTTTCACCCCTGCAATTACTTTCCTTTAAATAAACCTCAACAAAAAAGAGAAGATGATTACCATAAAAGGAATATAATATGCTCCCTTATTATATTTCTATGGCTCCTTCTGTCCAACTGTCTGAAAGTACTCACATTACTTCTGCAGGGGAGGCAAGTATCATTGCTGCTTCACAGATGGGAAATGAAAGGGCAGAAACGCCAAATGAATTTCCCAGGGTCACAGAATATGCTCCTAAAACACTCATTTTGCAGGAATATTCTTGACTGTTTTTTCCCTATCCCATGATCATGTTTATAGACATGGCTGAAAGTCAGGCAACTTTAATGAATCCATATCTGATAACATTTTTGAAATTAGAGTATACCAAATGTTCTGTGATGGAATTAGAACAGGTTTTAGTCTCGGGGTTTTGTTTAGAAATACAGGGTTTAAGTGGCTGTTGAGTAGAGGAATTTAATTTATGCACATGTTGAATGTTGCTTATACAAAGACATGCCAAACTAAATCATAAAGATTTAAAAGATGAATTATCCAGAATCAATTTCTAAACTTTCTGTACTTCTTATAATAGATTTCACAATAAAAATCTGAAATAATAAATAGCCTTCAAATAAAGGAGGAATATTACTTCAATAAATGGAGGGCTAAACCTCTTAGCCAAATACTGTTATTTCACAGCATGGGATATGTTGTGACATTTCTTAAAAGCAAAAATAAATCCAAAACAAAAAAAAACCAATCCAAAACTCCCCATTAAAGACAGCTCTGCAGTATAGGAACCAGAGCCAAGGAGAGTGTCAGCTGAATTCATCAACTGAGACATTTTGGGAAGCGCTTCTGGTAGCTTTGCTAAAATGTAAAAGCACAAGATACGCAGTTGAATAAAACCCAGCAGGAAAACTGCACAAAAATGTACAAATCAAGTCCTCTGACTCTTTGTGATAAATACTGACACCCAATTCCATTCTCACAGGAAAGTACTATTTACTTATTACACATTAAATCTATTTTTCAGATGGTCCTTTCTTCTTACTCATTTTTTAACTGATGTTTTGAACATCCTACCACAACCCAAGATATATTTCTGATTCATTTACATGCCTGTTGTATGTCTGAAAGGAAAACTTTAAAAATGTATTACTGCACACTAATTACCTAGCTGAAAACAAAAAACTAAATTCCCTGGCTTCTTCCTCTCCTAGATCTGCTAACTCAATTAAGCATCTAAATTTGGGTTCCCTGTTGGGTACTGTATTTTCAAATTTAGATTTTAATGAATTAAAGTCTGTGTTTCTTTTCAGAGAACTTGTATAGTCTTCATTTACTATATATATAAAAATTACCAAGAGATAAATAAAGAAATCTGAAAACATCATGTTTAAAAATAATCTTCTCTTCGAGTATGGTCATGTTCTTCAGAGATAATGAGACCAGTAAAACCCAGGCAACCATGACCATGTACATCCAAGTGACACAGCACACAATGTGATTTATAGATAGTCTAGCAAATTATGCCTCTGTTAGACACTGGCCATCTTGAGGGGAGAAAGGAAAATATTATTTTTACAAACATAACATCCCTGCTAGAGCAAAGGGATAATCAGTAATACTCTTACTACTATTCTTAAACTTGTGAATAAAAGTGAAAAGGTGCTTCTCCAGAAACAAATAATAACTCATAAAGGAAAACCCCTTTGCTTTTCAGTGTGGGGTTTGGGGGCTTTTTGGGGGGGGTGGTGGGTGCATATCAAATCAACAGAGTTTATACAGAAACATACACATAGGTTTGTGGAAATTAGAGAACATGCAAAACGAAATCCCAGAAGTCTTGCAATTCATGCTACACCCACAGCCCAGCGGCATATAAGCACAAGTGACCATATGGTCACCTATGAGAAAAAGCAGGGACAGAACAGACTGGATAATCAGCCTTTTCCTTAGAAAACTCCTGTAACAGTTACAGACAGAAACTTCAAACTCCACAAACATCTTCAATGATCAAATCCTTTTACTCAGGACCACTTCGGAACCGTGTCCCCTACCTAGGAAGTTCCATATTTGCCCTCTGCAAACCACAGAGAATAAAACCAATTAGTGTAACTGCCAGTTACATGGATGCAGAGCAAACCCAGTGGAACAGTAAAAACAAAGAGCTTGACTTAAAAGATAGCTCAGAAAGCAGATTGGATAAATATTTTTTAATGGTTGGACTTGATATTGGAGGACTCTTCCAACCCAAATGATTTTATGATTCTATTACAAAAAGCCCTGAAGAAACTCTTTTTTTCACAGAAGCACCTTCAGGACCTAATGGAGATGACTGTGGGAGAAGACATGCCTGACTTCTGCCCTGTCCCTTCCATGTCACACTCACAGCCACGATGAGCCAACACGCAGTAGCAGAATAAGCAACGCTGGCCACGAGAAAGATGCAGTTGGCATCTATCCAGCTCCCAAATCTAGAGGAAGTGTCCCATTTTTTAGGTAACCTTTTATCTATGCACCATGGGATTTTCAACTGATGTTGGCCTAGCTCAGTGATTCTCAAATTCTCAAATATTTTTCTCATGAAAGCATTCAAAAGGGATTGTGAAGTGATGGTAGAAAAGCTTTAGAAATGCATAAGCTGAAGATATCCTGCCTACTCCTGGGACTCTTGGGTTTCCATGGAAGCCAGTAAAGGATAACACTTTAAAGAAGTTTGAGGAACACTGGTCTAATCCACAGATGAAAATATTTGAAGTGACAGAGGGCAAAATATGAACGGGGAAAAAAACAATGTGAAAGAGGACAGAAAAAGAAGCCAAGAACAGACTATAGAGGTCAACAAATAAGTGAAATGATGAAAGAAGACACTATACTGCAAAGGAAGAAAGTCAGAAAAACAAAACCCAGAATACAGCAAATTAGGAAAACGCTATGGGAAGAAGCAAATAGTGGTCATAGCTGATAATTCTCAACATTTCCTCACATACTGTTTATTTTCCTTCAAATGCTGAATAATGAGAATGCATTGAAAGAATGACAGTAGTAGTTCCAAGTAGACAATAAAAGTACAGCTTTTTAAACAGAAAGAAAAAGAAAAATAAAGAACCTAAAATTCAGTGTATGTGTGCATGTGTATGTGTGTGATTGCTAAGGATCTAGCAGACTGCATATATTCTTAAAGAAAACTGTTATCAATTCAGAAGAGACCCAAGGAACATGTGGATGGTACCCCTTTTCTGTCATAGTAGTTATTTACTACAGACTGTAAATCCTCAGTTTGGTTTTCACAAGCTTTTCCAATGTGTAGTAAATATCTTTCAGTAAGGTCTCCAAATATGCAATATTTTGCTCTTAGATGAGGCCAAAACTAAACCCATAGAATGAAATCTGAAAAACTCGAGTACAGAACTCCTTTATACTTTCACGTCCTACTTTCATGTCTTAAAAAAAGACTAACGAGTGACAAAAAAAGGCAAAAACATTACTCTTCGATAGAACCCTTTTTCTATTAAAGCCAATATGATTAGTTGTGAGAGCACAGCACTTGGACACGAGGGAATGCAGGTCTACTCCTGGCTCTGCTTCCTTGACCTTAGGTTAGTCTTGGTCAAGATGCTTCCCTGTCTGTGCCTGAGTTCCCTGGACTAAAGAGACAGGATAATGATATCGACCTTTAAAAAGAGCTTTGAACCTACTGATCAAAAGTGCTTTATGAGAGTTGGCTTATTATTATTTTGGTTACTGAAGTGAGTTGAAAGGATCCTGGGGACTTTAATCAAAATTTCTAATATCAGCCCCCAGAATGCCACCTGAAGGACAAAGTTTCTGAAAATTCAGTTGTGAGGATACACAAAGGGTAAGTTGAAGGCTGGTGCATATCCTCAGGTACTGCAGGGTTTTCCTGTCTACAACAAAACTTCAAATGACACAAAAGTAATTTCTGGACTTCTAGAAAAGATAATATATTAGGCACCATTAGTATATTCACTACATTAACATCAATTAGACACTATTATGATGCTTTCAGTCAAACTGGTCTAATGCAAACACACATCAAAAGGTGAAAGGAGGCAATGATGAAAGAAGAAAGCACTTTTTTTTAACATTCCCACCTAAGCAGCAGCAAGACATCCCTCCTGCTGTGAGGCAGCACTGCCCTGGGGATCTTATGTTGCTGCTTCTGGCTGGTGGCTGTGGTTAATAAATCCAACCCTTCCAGGTACCTTCCAGCTAAAGCAGTAGATAAATAGCTGCATCAGAAATACTCCTGCAAAGCTTTAGGTTTGGATTCTGCATTAGCTTTGTCCTTGACAAATTCCATCCCTTAAGTCTACCCCAGACTACCACAGTGGCATGGTGACTCTCTTGCTGTCCTGGTCTACATGGTTTGTTATGATTCTTACAGATTAAGAAGAATCCTTGATGTCTTTGACCTAACACATATTTATAACACATGCAAAACATGAGTTTATAACAAAAGTGCTTCTCTGGGTATCATTACCGCCTGTTTAAGCGAAAAACCCTTTGATTTTGTCTCATGAATGAAGCGAAAATGCGCTCTACGACACTATGCTACAATAGACTCTGTCTGTAAGACTGTTCCAAAGGAACATTGTAGGACTGCAGATAGAAGGTTAGTTATCTAACCTGTAATTTTCAGAGTGAACCCAATGAAGTTCGACATGGTTCACACAGAGGTAAAGCTTGGAGTAATCTCATGGTAGAGCAGGTACATAAAGGTTTGTTGTGTTGATGGTACTTCTATACACAGTCTATCTGCTCATGCAAATAATGCCTGAAAGCATTGAAATGATCTCTGTCTATTCTACCGGCAAAATTTGTCACTGGCAAAGACATGTGATATCTTTTCCATTAGCTTTTTTCTATAATGGGACACAGGTAAATTAAAAGGGTTCTTTAACATACATCTTCTCCAGTACCAATGTGGCTGAGACCACCACAAATTAAATTTTGTAAATTATCCCTGCTGTGTTTTTCACCATTTTTGTCACTATATATTCACAATTTCCTCATCCCAAGGAGTGAAAACAGCCTTGTCAGTTTCATTTGTAGGCTCCTGCAAGACCCGAGAATTGCAAATATGCAAGGAAAAGTTTTAATATTTAAAATGCCAAATAGTTTTCCATTAACACTGAAAAGTTGTGTATATTATATTTCTGCCCCCAAATATCAGCCACCACTGAATAATCTTCTCAAGGCACATGAGGCTAATAAAAACCCACAAAACCTGAAAACATATGAGCATTTAAAGGAATAAGAAGGCCTAAATAAACATGAAGTAACATTGTTACTGAATGTAATTATAACCTTTTTCTGTGTCATAAAAATATCACCAAGATGTAGGGCCTAATTCTGACTAGGCTCCCACTTGGTAATCACTCATCTGCAGATACAGCCCTGGGTGCAATTTCAGTTCTCAGATTTTTCTACTGTAGCTTTTTTTCCCTTGTTATCTCAGTAGACATCTTCACTTTAGTGAGATGGATATTGAACTACCATCCTGCCTCACATTCCAGGAATATGCACACAGCAAGCAGCTCAGCATCAGCTCACACATGAACAGCCTTAGCTCCCATAAAATATTCATTCATTTAAAAAATATTTGCACCCTGCTGTCAAACTTAGACAAATTCATACTGAGCCTCAGAAAATAGCTGTTTTAATGGTAAATGATGTTCCAGAAACCTCTTTCAGGCTAAACACTCTCGTCAAAATTATTTTAATAAGAAAGATTAACAATTTCAACATTAGCTGCTAATCCCCTTTCATTTGAAACTGTGCTGATAAAATTCTTTGCTTGTCATTCAAATAGTAAGTAATAATTATAGATTTGGGGCCTCCATCTCTTGCTTCATTAATAGTAAATTGCATGGAAGTCTGAAGCATAAAGTCAGCTTTGATACATCTCAAAATGCAATTTCCATAGCTTTCCTTAGCTATGTACAATTAATTACAGAGTTAATAAGGGGAATATGTTAATGAAAGGGAAATTATTCACTCAGACCACCTGGTCTTATCGAATTTCTTTAATATGTTTCCTTCTTTCTGTGAATTTGCATGACAGCAAGAACACAAATCACGGTGTGCATTGCCAGTCCTTTAGTATTTTTATTTGCAACCAGCTAAAGTCCACTTAAATATGAGAAGAATGAAAGAAGTAGTCAGTACTAAGTAACTGACTGCACTTGCTTTCTCAAGTTCAGTACCTCTTTAACTTTAAAATGAAAATGCCTAAACAACTTTATAATTACCAGTCTCTCTTCAATGCTCAAGGATAAATATAATGCATCCAAAAAAGAGACATTGTCATTTTTTATTTCCTTTACAGAAATGTATTGTACATGCACATATTTAATAAAAGATACGCAGTAACGTGCTTCAATTCACTGCACTCCGAGAGCTAATAAAACTCAGTTGCTAAGTGCAGTAGGGTTTTTGGGTGTTCATGGGAATATTTTAGTTGGTACAAATAGCCCAGTCAGAAGCAGGCAAATCTTCACATAAGCCATCTTAAAAATAACAGAGTTGTGATATGTAGTCAGAGATATACTTTTTATAGATGGGTCAAATCCAGAAACCAACAATCTTCAACAGATATTAATGGGTTTACTACTAATCAGACTGAAGACAGAAACATTTTTGGACCTGGACGCCAGCGTCATAGTCATTCCAGAAAGAAAAGGGCAGAGAATAATTCCCAGAGCAAGAGCAGGTGCTATTGGAGGAGGTGATGCTTGTGAGCAGTTTGTCACCCCTCCATTCTATTCTTAGTTCAATGCAAAGGCCCAACAATCAGACAGCAGAAGAGGCAACTCATAATTCTCCCTTGCTATGAATAGGGTTTTCTTGGCCAGCTTGGCAACCTAGAGCCACATTAGCTCATGACTTTAGGAAAAGAGGATAAGGGAGACATGACAGGATTAAGGGAGAGCTGCCAACTAGAAAAAAATGAGATATTACTCTAGTCTGAAACAAAAGGAGAGTTACCGAAAGAAGGAAAATTCATAGTAAAATTATGTCTTTTATAAAGATGTACTGGAGTAGTGATGCAATATTTAAGGGTTGAAGACTTTATCTGGTTTTGACCAGAAAGTAACACAGTTCTCCTTTATGGAACAGCAAATACTATGTCATCCACAAGTGAACTTCACAGATTATTTTAATGTTTGTCTCCTTATTTGAAAATGTTTCCACAGCTGCGTTGTGGGTGCGTATGCAAAATTTAATGATCACAGGAGCATTTTGTCTGTGTCCTACACATCAAATTTTCCAAATACCACCCAAATTCTGCTACTTTACTTAGAAAACACTGCCAAATTGTGGCCTAATCCCAGGAGGAGTTGCAGAAAACAAAGTATAAGTTTTTTTTATCTTGCTCTGAAGATGAGCATAACTAGACTTTGTTGAATCAGTGGGGGGATTAAACTGTCTTCATTACAAGTAGCATCTTAAACCAGACCACTTCCAATAACTTCTGCTGGTGCAGCCCACATGAAGAGAAAGAGCTCTTCAAAATACTGCTGGAGTTCTCCTGGACATCTTAAACTGCAACTAGTACAACACTGCAAAAATACAGTGCCAGTACGATGTTCCTTCTTTGGAAGTACCATGAAGCAAGTCCCAGTTTCACCCTGAACTCTTAACTGTTCTGAAAAGCTTTGAAGTTGTAGATCCATTTACCACACATCATCTGATCTTAGCAGTGTCTTGCAATCTGTGTGAGCCAATTCTTTACCCCACAGTGAGTCCAAACTCATCACATCTGAACTCTGCCACCAGCTCAGAAATACTGTGTGACATATGTTATCATCTTGGGTCTCCTGCCTGAGGAGTCTTTCTGAACTGCCCTCTTTCTAGTATCCTTCTCCTTCTAAACAGGCCTTTCTACCTGTTCGACCCAAAATATGATTAACTGCTACATCTGCTACGATGAGGTATCAAGGATTTAGTGCATGGTGTGAGCATGCACAATAGGACACATACAGCAAAGAGCACTTCATTACTGAGGATGCATTTGGAGCCAAAAGACAAGATCTCCTGGATAAGTGTTTATCTCTGGTATCTGCCACTCCACGAGATTCCATGTTCCATGAGACTCTCAGAAGCAGCTGAGGATCCAGTAACATCCCTTGTATTCAGTCTGAAGTCTCAAAACCCAGATCTTTTTCATTAAACTATCTGTGAGCATCTCTTGCTATTTGCTACATCTGATACTTATCTTGCCTTGATATTACTTGGATATCCTCTAGAAATGGAACAAAGCTGGGAGAAATAGAAAAAAAGTCCAGATAGCCACTAAGTTCTGTTTCAGCCATGGCAATGATCCTTTCTTTTTACTTGGTGCACAGAGTTGCATAACCTAGTTTTGTGTCATGTATTTTTCCCAGTGTAACCCTTTTAAAATTAGTACTCCAGAATATTATTAGAAATGTTTTCTTCATCTTTCTACTAAAAGCCTTAGGGAACGATATAAGTTGGCTAAAAGTGTTCAACCAAAGCAGCTTAAACAAAGCTGGAATAAACACTTTACAGTCAAATGACAGACCAAGATGTAGTCACAGAAATTTGTCGAGTTATTTCTAATCATGAAAACATTTGGGGAAAATAACCGACAGGGAAGAATTTAGGGAAAAAAAAGATTTTGAAATCAAATTCAACCATGTTCAAGAGGAAGGTTTTTCTCAATTTAATACTGACTCTGCAATTGTCATTATTTCCTAAAGTCTATTCAACAAAATTAACACAGAAAAAGGGAGGCACCTTATTATGAAACAAATAAAAATAGAAGAATCAAAGGCTAACCTTTTCATGAATACTTTTTCTGAGTTTTATTGATGAAATCTATGTAGTACATACATCCATTTATTAGATTTATGGCTCTATTAGTAGAGCTGTTTTCATATGCCAGGAAATTTGTTTCACTTTTCTTTGCAGCTTTTCTGTGTTCCTATATCTCAAGTCCTGGCTTTAAACAAATGCAAGCAAATGTTTCAAAACAACTTAAACATTTAGGGACGGAAAAAAACCCACTTAAAATGAAGGGATAAACCTATTTCATCAGCAGATCTCTCAGGAGGCAACCAGCTCCACTTGTCCCTAAAAGCATGACAACTTGGGGAAGAGACGGGTAAAGATTTTCCCACCCACAGTATTTATGTCTTTTTTGGATATTGGCTATCTTGTCACTGAGTAATGTGATACACAACAGCTTTTTCCTTTGTGACTCCTCTTGTCCAACTATTCATGATGAAATGGCCTTTAGGGCCAAAGCCTTCTTGGGACTTAATTTGGTAAGACTTCTACAACTATTTATACTGGCACAGCTGAAAGGTAAGTTGGGATTTAGATCCACTTAGCACATGTGTAAGGAGTTTATGCCTTTAGCTAAATGTTGCCACTGACTTGTCTCCCTTCCCATGTGAGGGAGGATTTTTTTCTTCATTTTCTAAGTTGTAAGCTTTTTTTAAACATGGTATTTATAGTCTTGAAATGCATAAACAGAAACTAATGCCGATAGAAGGAAATGGTGGAAAAAGGAAAAAAATATTAAAACCTACTAAATAATCAAGCAAATGATTGTGGCAAAGACCTTGTTTTCCGTACCTGCACTCCTCACTTTTGTCCCTGCCAGCATTAATTACCCCTGCAGCACATGTCCCTGGGCAGTGCACTGCACTCATGCCCTGCATCATGCTCAGGAAATATTTAGTGTGTTTATGGATTAAGGTCAAGGTGGAAAGTACACCTGCATCTAGCACAGTGCTCTTGGTCCTCACATGCTGGAGCTTCTCCCTTTATTTAGAGAAGTGTGTTTGGGTGTCTTTGCTCCCAATTTTATTGTAGCTTTAAGAATAAAATCAAGGAATTTCAGCAAGATGTGGTGCAGGATTTAACAAATATTTTTTCTTGTTGGAATGTGTCTTCAGTCACTCGGTTCTACATTTTTCCATATTCAATTAATAGAAAATCTACAGCTGCTACCCCATAGAGTTCATTTAAAACAGAGTTCATTTTAAAAACTGAGAGCAAGGGGAAATTGCTTAGAAACATTCAAAAAGTTACTATTCAGAGACTATGGGATACCAATGTTATCAAAAAAAAACAAGTTCAATCTTGGAAACTATTCCCTCCTTGTTACCCTTTCCAGTCCTACAGCAATCCTGCCATTGATTCAGCATCAAAACTAAAATGGATGCAAAATTCAACATCTGGGCTTTGACTGGTTTTGCAGCAGCAGGTCTCTACCCTGTGTCCCCAGCTCAGGCTGTGTCACCTTTTGGGACACAACCTGTCCCAGAACTTTGACTTCAAGTTCTCATGTGAGGCCATCCTTCACTTCTCCATGGGGAAAGTCTTTCTGGGTTTGCAGGCATATTGCCAAACACAAGGGGATCAAGTGGACTTACACCCTTCAGATGCAAGGCCCTGGGTTTCAGGCTGTAGTTCATTTGTTCCCACTGCCTCATTCAGCCCAGGTACAAAACTTTCTTCTTCTGAAAAGTACAGCACCACAAACCATAACAGATTATTATTATTATTTGCTAGACATACAGCAGTTTAATACCCTCTGGGACAAGACTCCCCAGAGACAGCTTAAAAAAGTATTGAAAAAGACCTTCCATAAATTCACACCTTCAAAATCCTAATTTATGTATAATGCTTCAAATTTTGCACATCTCTCTCTATGAGGAAAAAACCAGCACAACACAGAAAATCGCTTCTGCTTCTGCAAATTCCCTCTCCTATACAGTATTCAGATAACAACCTCATAATGTTATCATCAAAAGCATACGCTCCCTCCTTGCAGTACTGTTCTTCATTTAAAACCTCATAAAAGATTATAATTATTTTAATCAAACAAGCAGAGTAATGCATGAAGCAGATGTAGGATCCAATCCACCTAACTTAGGTGCTGAACTTGTGCTACAGCACAAAAAGAAGAGATTCCTTCACCTAAGCTGCAGACATCAACTGGATGGTGCAAGCACAAAGGGGGCGTTTCAAGAGAAATCCACTCTCTGCCCAATTCTCTGGAGACCTTCATAGCCACCCACTGACTTCACCAACTAGGAGGAGAATTTATGGGCTCAAGTCAACACCAACACTTCATTAAGTGCCTAAAATACAGGAATAAGTTAGGAGCCCAAGTTAGGGAGACCAAATCTCTCCTGGACACTTTTAAAACCCTTCTGCTTTTCTTGCTAGGCTGCGAATGAAGTCTTGCCCCTTACTAGAACTTCTCTTGTCACCTGAAATATAGATGTACACAGGAGAATAAAGTGGATGGAAATCTAATTCTAAGTTCCTATACTTTCCCTTGCTGTGACCTTCTGAAAAATGTTTTCTTTCAAAACCAGTGGTGACTGAAATGAGGGCATGCATTCTGTGTTGTTGCTCCTGCTGAAACCAGCCAGTCAGCGCCACAAACACGACGGCATAAAACATGCTCCTCTAATTACACTTTCCAAACTGCTTGGATTTTTTAGAAAGACAGAATCAAAATGTGCCATATGCACCACCCTCCTGTTATAAATGTGATGAAAAAGACAGTGAAAAGGAAAAAAAAAAAGCTCTGAATGTTGTTATCGCTGTCCTTCTGGGCCTCCTGAGCCCTCCCTGCTTCCTCCTGCCAACAGCTCAAACCACCTCACGGTGCTGTCAGTAGTGCAAAGACATCGCCTTTGCTGCACAGGGAAGCAGCAGAAATGTAGGATTTTTCTCCTTGAAAGCTGGTTTCAGTCTAAGCGAGGAGACTGCCCCACAGCCGCAGGGTTGGAAAGATTCCTGGTTTCTCCAGACCTCGAGCAGTATAAACAATGGGCTAACCACATGTGGCAAGTCCTCCAAGGAAACAGCACCTGTGGCCAACCACAAGTTCCAACAATCCCAAAGCTGAGGTGACTTAAATACCACTTTAGGTATGACTGATAGCATTTTCCAGCAAATTAAACAGCTTTACAGAAATATTTCTGACCAACGCTACCTCTGAGCAAGATTACATGTCATCCAGCAGTCACAGACACACTTCTTCTAGGCTATTTTCATTAAAGTTTTATTCTGTTTATAAATCAAAATAAAATATTTCCTGCTGCCACTCTATACAGTAATCCATTGTTTTATTTTCTCTAGGGAGGTCCTGGCACCTATGAACAATAAAGACTGAGGAGCTTTAGCTCAGCTAACTGCTCCTTCACTGCACGTTGTGGAGCTGAAAAACACATTTACAGACCTGTAAGTGCATTTACCCTGAAAAGCAGAGGGTATTTGCCATTCTTACTTGGCCCCTTGCTAATATTTCTCATTGCTTTTTTAGGCACTGAGATATTTTTCACAGAAAATATCTACAAAATTTAAAAGATAAGAGGATTCTGGCAGCAGGAAATGAGAAGAACTGAAAAATATCTTGTATTGAATGGTATAAATGTTGCAAAGTGGCCCCTCACTCTCCTCCGCTTGTATCTGCAAGGCAAGGGGAGGAAGAACTCACCTCTCTCAAGCTGCTTCTACTCTGAGGTCCAACAAGCCACAGCATCTCCAGAGCGGGAGAAATTCAGGTAAATAAGATATTACAGATACGTGCATTTATTTTTGAACAAGACATAAATTGGGTCAGCTCCCTGGTTTCGGTGTGACCCACAGTGACAGAGAACATGAGCATTTCTGATCAAGTCCAATCATCTGCTTCTGTGCTGTAGCTGAGAGATGCTGATCTTCCACGTAAACCTCACCCAGCTTTGCCTTCAGCAAATCTTGTATTTACGGTTTAATTACTTTCTTAAGCAAACGTCCCACTGTCTCCTGTTGGGCTTGTCCTAATAGCAAAGCTAAATGCATCCTTTTGATGCTAACCCATATTTTCGTCCTAATTGTATCATCTGCATCCATTAGGAACATTTTTTCCTCATCCTTTATGTCAAAGCACGTAGGCAGACTCCCCTGAATCACTGATTTTTGTTTGTTCAGGTTAGACTAAAAAAATTAAATGTTTTTACTCTCTCTGTGTGGTTGGTACTCTCAAGACACTACAGCATTTCTTTACTCTTCTCTGAACCCTCACCATCTAAGATATAACATATGCTGTTAGATAGCTAACACATGTATGGGTTCATCCAGGGTTAAACAGGATTGAATGAATTATGGACACTGAACACCATAACAGTGATCTCAATCAATCTGACTATCTTTTAAAGTTTATTTATTGCCATATGAAGACAATTCTTTCTTGCAATTTTGCAGAAATCCTAAGAGACAGAGTAAGTGGTTCCCATATGCAACTTTCTCTCCTTTAAGTGTGATTTTGTGATGATTTTTTTGTGTTTCCCAATAATATCACTGAAAACAATTTTGCTCAATTTAAAGTAGTTGAAACTGTTTGCAAATGTTAAATGCATATTTCCATTTACACAGGAATTTTTGCTTTTATTACCATACAAATATATTGCCTCAGAACCTTTTAAACCTTTCCTCAGAATTTGTACTTATTTTGAAGTTGGGCAACTGGAGACTTTTATTTTTTGCCTCCCCCCAAGAATTTTAGTTAACTATGAAAGGAAACCAAGTGAATTTTAATTCTGGTTAGGCAAAAGTGGAACAGTAAAAACCATAACAAATGATCTTGTGTCATTGGAGCAACCCTTCCAAACTGCACTTGTCTACCAGATATTAACATAATAAATAATTAAGTCCTTTTTGAAGGGGGATAGGCCGAGAAATATTTACTCAGGATGACATACTCTGAGGAAGCATCTGGTTTACAATCCTGCCCTGCTTTTGCTCAGTTTTATAGCTGACCTGATCAAGGCTGGAGGAGGTCACTAACTTGGCTGAGGTCAAATTAGCTCATTGGGTTTTGCCTGCTTTCATTCTTTTCTTCATTATGTGAGGTTGGCTTAAAAGAACTTGGAAAATATCTGAGAATATAATAATTTAAAATGTAAGTCCAGAAAAAGAAAGAAGTTGAAAAATTAGGACCCTAAAGTATGACATGATGGAAAGAAATTCCCAAAAGCATGGCAAAACTACCAACTGGAACAGAACCTTACTTTAGGTAAACCATGATAGCAGAAGTCAAATACAGAAAGAAAATAACACCTGACTTCAGATCAGGTTCTTCACCATCACCTAACTTCTACTCAGCTATTTCAATGCACTCTAGAAAGACAGTAAATATTTAAAGAAGGATGAAAATAAGGCACAAAAAATGGAGGATTACTCTACAGCTCTCCCAGCAGGACAGAAACAAGCTCCACCAGTCCACTGGACTCTGACTCTTACATGCAAAAAACTCGTCATATGTCCATCTTCTACACTGATACTGGTCTCAAGTTGTGTTTGGAACCCAAGTTTTCCAACACAGACTCCATCAATAGAATGTATTTGGATCATTTCAAACATAGGAGAAATCCAGCCTGGAAGAAATTCAGCCAAGGACAAAAAAAAATCCAAGCAAGGCTAAAATTCAGATGCTTTTTCTAAGGGTAACAGAAGCAAATTGCTCTATATCACTACTCTTCTGTTGTCTTCTCAGCTCAGATACCTCCGAACACTGAAGATACATGAGAAAAACCAGTAAGGTGGTAAGAGATTTGTCAATTTTCTTCAGTTGTCCAAGCTGAGGTAAACATAAATTAATAGGACCAAAGGACACCACAGAGCTTCTTGTTTTTAAAGTAAGCATGGAAACAATTTGTATGGTCAATATAAAATAATATTCCCCAAAAAGGAAAAAAAAAAGATATAAAAAAAAGAAATGGAAATAAAAATGCCTTTAGTTTTACCTCTACAAAGCTAAGATTATCAGTGAAGCTCAGAAATATTTGCTACCTGCGAAAAGACATCTTTCCTTTCTTTAAAAGCTATCTCTTTCCAAAAGCTGAGCAGGTACCCAAAATTCTGACGAAATCGCTCGTGCCACGAAGACAAAAGTGCCTTACCAGGATCATGTGACCGGTGGAGATGTCCATGTTGGACTGGACCGGCTCCTCACACCAGGACGATGTGCTGCTCCGGGCTGAGGGGCTGGGAATGGGCCCATCGCTGAACTGAGAAGAAACGCTGTTTATTCGGGAAGAGTGGAGGGGCTCCGGGCGATCAGATGTTTTCACTGCCATGCGCTGGCGGCATAGCTCCTGGAGAGAGAGAGAGAGAGGAGGAAACAACCTACGGTTAAGAGTAATTACAGGATAGAGTCTACTAAAGACATATGATTTACAATATGTTTCCAGGGCTGGAAGTGTTTTCCCCCTCACTGCAGTAATTTTTGGGAGGCTGTCTGTTCTGTTAGGCACAGCTACAAAGAGATGCTCAATGAAATTACTACACGATGACTACCCCAACCTTTCACAAGTGCAATTATGACTGCATGCCCATCTCCCTACAGATAACCAAAACCCATGTTTTGGAGCTTGACTTCTCTAACACATGGCCTTCTTTCCCCCCCCAATAGCACCCTACATTCTGCAAAGCCACTTTTGAACCGTGCAACCTCCTGAAGGTAATGGGGTTGCACAGCAGTAATTGAGAGCGCTGCCTGGCCCTGGATATGCAAACTCAGCAAGCTCAAGGCAACTGAATTGATGTGCTCTCCAGTGTAAATCCTAGCTGATAGATGCCTCATTTCTCTTCATTAAAATAGCAAACTCGCAACACTTCCTCCTTGATGTGGGGCAGGGAGGATGAAGAATGACATTAACGAAGAATAAAAGCAGAAATCTGTCATTGTATTGTTTAAGCAGCTTTGGCGAAGAAAGAAAATTCAAGCTATCACACACACACTAATGCAAGTCATGTTAAAACACCGAAATAGAAAGCACTGGGAATACGTATTTTCAGTTGCTCTCATGCATAGAATTCATGCACAAATACAGAATTCTGGTTAGGTAACAGAAAATCCTGCCGGTGAAACCAAATCCTCACAGTATGAAATTCTGATTCTAACAGAATAAACAGACCCACAGTTACACCATCATGTTATAATGCTTTTAGAATCAGCTAGTGTGGTGAAATCACAGACATTAAAATAAAATTATCATTTTTTAACATATGACTATTGTCCATGAGAGATACTTGGCTGCCTGTGGCACACAGCGAGACCGGGGAGCCTACAGTATGTGGACATATTGCACACACGGTGTGGTTACACATTTGTCTCAGATTACTCATTCTTCACAGATGAGTACTAAGAGCACAGTCGCTTGCCTCAGGCTAACAGAATAGTACAGTCTGAAGAATTCATACTGTTGAAATGCCAGGGCTTTTGTTTTCTTATTCATTGATAATGTAGTTGCAGCCCAAGTGCCATCAGTAGGGTGATCTGAAAACCATTATTTATCAAGTGCAAAAAAATCTTCTTTTCAGACAGGAGTTAGAAATACAACTCACGACTATGTTTGGGGTTTTTTTTAACCTTGCTAACTTCAGGACACTGAAGAGGGATCCTAATCCATGCAGCAGCAAGCATTAAAACAAACTCACTGAAACCACCACATCGAGTCTCTTCTTGTCACCACATGACAATGATTAAAGACCCCTCCAAACATTTTTTTCCACCAGAGCTTCTGTTTGACTTGCCATTAGAGAGGCTTATGTGGAATTTTACTATTTGATGGTGTGCAGTACATTATATATATATATATATATATATATATATGCATGTACAAACTAATATACACTGAGACAAAATTTGTATTATATATAAGCAGGATATATTTCACTGTCTATTACAAAAATACAGTCAACAGAAGCTCGGGAAGCACAATTTATTACTTGTATGTGGTGTCAGTTGTTGGAATAACAGTACAGATTGTTCCAAGTGAAACCGCTACCTGACTCCATCACGGCATTTTGTATATTTACTAATTTTGTCTATGCCATGTAAGACTTTTTCTAATTTTTACAAGAAGTAGGGTTTTTCCACACTTGACTAGCATGTATTTTGTTGCTTGGTGCCTTCATTACTTCCTACTAACCTTAACATGAAAAATACTAGGAAAAAAATTTAAACTTTGGAAATACATTGAATTGAGTCACATGTATTGGTGTTAGGTCATTTAAACTACCAGTGTTAAAAGCAAGACTTTTTAATGAAGGAAAAATGTTATTGTATTTCTTGGGTTTAAATATAGGAACAAAATAAAAAACCTCTCTTTCTCCTTTTCTCTGAGGGATCACACACATCATAAGAAAAGATAGCAATAGTCCACACTGGCTATCACTAACCTCCAAATGACCTTGTAGTAGTGTAGTTTCAAATCCCTGCTTTTAGCAGATTTTGGGAAAAGTATAACAGAGAGGAAACTTTTTAGACAGAAAAATAAATCTACAGAAAACCAAAAAGCTGTTCAGATGTTTATATATCAGCCATTCTCAGAGGGAATGGTTTACTAGACTAAGGAAAAGTATAATAAGTAAAGGTATAAAAATATGAGGTCCATCACATAACTGCTAGAAGGATGTGTCTTCTGGCTAGCATGCCATGTGGCGCTGATACAAATTTATTATATTCTAATAGACATCCTGCCACTTGACTCACCCCAACTCTGTGCTAACAATAGCATTTGTACTGAAACAGGATCTTTGGTTTTAAGTTGATCTGTTCCTGCTGTTCATATCCTGCCTCAAGTCATAATCCTTTGCTTTTACAAGTGGTTACTGTGGAAAGGATTACAGATCTCTGCTAACAAAAAAGAATCAAGATCAAGTGAACTCTAAGAAATTATTATACCATTTTTACACAAATTATAATGACAAAAGAAGCAATATTATAGCAAACTAAAAAGAATTTTTTGGACACGTTACTAAGAAATGTTGTTTTAAAATTAAGTTTATCATGTTCATGGTCCTTATGGAAGAAGGTAAATTTGAGAAACATAACAAATATAAAAAGGTTTTTTTAAAAAAAAAGTAACCCGTTCTCAAATATTAACATATTTCTTTCCTGACATATATAGAACCAAAACAATTATTCCCTGAACTGCTGTAACTGTCAAATACCTCAAACAAAGCAACCACGTCACTGCGCTCTGCCATAAAAAATGTTTAATGTAAACAGGAAGGTCAAATCATAGCTGAAGCAAAAACACCACTGAATTTCTTGATTGGTGTTTTAAATCTCCATGACAATGGGTTTTCCCCTGCCTGTAAACAGAAGTTTTTTGTTCAAATTTATTTCCAAATTGGTCTAACAGCCTTTGACAGCTCTTCCTTCCCCCATCCCAGCCAGTTCAGGCCTATCTGAGGAACCTGCTCCATCCCTACACACACACCAGCAGTCTCAGGACAACTGTAGCTTCTGCTTCTGCAAAGTCACCTCTCCGTTATTCCAACCATTCCAGCTCCCAGTTGGGTTTCTAGCCTGGTGCTGTAGGGGTAACATGGTTAAGACCACCACATATAAAATCTTTGATGCATTGAGTGTTTTGGGGAGCCATATGGGCTCCTCCAGGACACATGGAGTAGGGATGCCCAGCTCAAAGCAGAGAAATGTCTAAATGTGGGATTTGGGTTTGCTTCGTTCTTGAGATGGTCCTCAGTGTTCCCTTCCTACGAGAGGCACTGGGAGTAGTGAGGTCTCAGCATGTGAGATGTATTACACTGGGTGCTCTCAGGGACACATCATCTCTGGCACTTACTGAGTGGTATCTCTTCACAAATGCACAAAGCCCTAGATGGCTCAGACCCTCATTAATGCAATATCTGTTATCCGCACACTTCTCTGCCCTGCTCTCCAAAATCTTTACTCCCATAAGCATTTTGCAAATCAGCCATTTACCAAACCACAACTAGAATTCAAGCTTGACTAAAATGTCAAAGCTTCAAATTATGAGAGTGACACAAGCTGTATTTCTGTATCATCTCAGCACTTACACCATTAAAAATATTTTCTAAGAATGAATTCAATTTACTGCTGCACTTCTATATTTAGCAAAGTGGTTGAGGCTATTTCTGCTGTACTGCGACTCAGTAATGTCTAGCCATTGTTTGTGTATAGTTTGAGTGCCGTTCTTCATTTAAAAACATCATTTACACCTAAAAAAGCAACCGTAATGCACACAGTGAAAGATGAAGAAATGATCCTCCTGACCCTTCGGGCTATGATCTAATGGATGGGTTGGACGTAAACATTTATTTAAAAGGTAATTTGAAGTTTATGACATTATTTCCCGTCACATGAGAATTGCTATCATACTGAGGCACTTACTCTGTTTTTTATTTCCCAACATTTATTATCAAACTTATGTGGTGGTCACATGCAGTATAAAATGGAAAAGTAATATCACTGTGTGACAAAAACTGCCATAACCAAGATAAATATTCTGTAAATAATGTTGAGTTAAATGAGTTCAAAGTACAGCACAATGATCATCTGCAGTGAGCTTTTTATTTGAGACATAATTGATAATCTGAAACAAACCATAAACAGTGTACTTAGAAAAACTCTGGACCTCTTCCAATGAGGTTCTAAAATGTTCCCGATAGTTGGCTGTCCACACAGACATGGAGAAGCACAAAACACAATTGTTTCCTCAGGTACAACAAATGGATTTTCAAATCCATATGTTCCACTTGTGAATGAACCACACCATCAGAAATGTACTTTATCCACACTTAAAGAAGGGCATTAAGAGACTTGCTGTGCCTCCTGGACAAGAACACACATGGATTGGGAGCCAGTCTTACCACTGTTTTGTTAGATGGGCCTGTGACCCTGAAGAGGTAAGAAACTCTCCTCTCAACCACGGAGGCATTAAGTCTGTCCAGAAATTAAGCCCATAGACACTTGTCCAGGTCTGGTTTAGAGATGAGACCTGCTTACCACCAGAAGTGTTAGGCCACCTCTCCTGGATGTGTGGCAGAAGCTGCACTTGCTGCCACTCAGCTTTGTGATGCACAGCAGCCATCGGTGTCACAGAAGTGCAAGACAGTAAACTACAATTTAGAGAAATTTTTATCATTCGTCAAGTTCAGCTAACACAGTGAGTGTCTGGAAAATCCTTTAAGGCCACACAGTTTACTAAAACATTTGGTTTTAGAGAGAAATCTATGTATATGCCTTGGTAAGGACAAAGACAATAGGCAGTCATAGAACTAAAAGCAGAGGGAACTAAGGGTTGAACAATAATATTGAATCTTTTGCTTTGCTTTATTTGCAAAAATGGAGTTTGAAAATCTCAGGATGACACAGTACAGGCAGGAGACCTGACTGGAGCATCCCAGTTAAGAGATGGACAGTGTTCACCTCGGCTTTCCAGTCATTAAAGATGAGCCACTCCACCTCAAAGCTGCCTCCAGAGAGCATGTTGCTCTTTATTAAAATACATCTACTTAGTGCAAATGCTCTGTGCAATATCTTCAGGTAGTCCAAGTTCAGCCACTGACCACGGCACATGAATCATTCTCATCTAGCTGGTACCAGGCACATGATAAATGAAGTTGTTCAGTCCAAAGCAAACAAAAATAGTTTCATATCCAAACCACTGCTCCTCTTCCCCAGTCACTGTCACCTCACATCTGCCTAACAGGAACCCAGAATCTGAGGGAAATTCCAACTTTCCAGTTTATTTAGAAAAAAAATATAATTTCATTACTTCTGTGAATGAAAATAATCTATTTTGTAACTGATTTCCAAATTTACACAAGTCCGAAACTTAAGCCGGGAAACAGGACTAACATTTCCATGCTTTAAAAAAATCTTTTTTTAACAACTTAAAATGGAAATCACCTAAGTCAGTGCAGAAACAAGTGCAGTACAATTATTTTCAGAATTAACAATATATAAGAGAGAATAAACCATTCCATGGAGAATTATTAAGAAAATACAGCCACACTAGACAAAGAAATTATTTTTTATTAAAAGTGATAGTTGAGTGCACACCAAGCCCTTCCAACCTCACCTGCCTAATAGCCTATCAGAAACAAATCTGCTTAAGCAGGCATGATCACAAGAACACTGTGTTCATTTTCTATGTAAAACAAATTTATTTTGTAGAAATTTTAAATTAAAAATGCTGACCATTCTAAATGATTCAAGGCTATACCTTTTAACAAAATATATAATGAAAACTAAAAATATGTGTAACCTATATGCTATGTATGGAAGAATAAGATCTTTAAAATGCTTTTTTTTTCTCTGCTTTAATACATTTAATTAAACAGTAGTCTCGCTTTCCTTTTCATTCCTCACAGGATGAGCTGAGGTCTGCACGTACTGCCTGGATTTCACTGTTCTGCAATGAATGCAGTCATAACACAGTGAGATTTAAAAAATGGAAAAAATAAGGTAAGCTTTTTTTTAACAAATGAATCTAGGACTATAAACATCATTATTCTCTAACTAAATTTGTTTAGTGTTACTACAGAGTGAAGCTAAAGTCATTTGGCTGCCTTTGTTTTGCTTTTGCATACTTAATAGGCTTGCAGGTGTTATAAATTTAACTTTAACTTATTTACTATATTTGTAGCTTTGGGGATAATTACAGTTTTATTGCCATTTATTTTTGAGTTATTGAAACATACTTTCAAGCTTTAGTTTCATTTTAGCATACTTTTTGTCCAGGAATAAAAGAGCTTTTTACATACGAGGAATATTTGTACGTATATTTTTCGTCCTTGTCATAAAAGGCAACTACTGAGATCAGTGTGCCTTCAGAAAAGGGATACAGGGAGATACTGGAAAAATGTTTGAGAGTAATATTTTGAGAGCCATGGCATCAAACGTATCATTACACATCTATACTCTGTACAATTCATATTTATCTAGACCTTTATGTAAGAGATCTTGGGAGGAAAAAATGACAAAGAAAAAAGTAGAATATATTTATTTGATTGTCAATACAGCCTTTGTCTGTCCAGCTCAGTTCATTACCTGCCCTCTTGTACATCACCACACTCTGTATATCCGAATAGAACTCTGACTCTTGTTGTGTGGAGGGGTTGCTTTGTTTGGTTTTAAATGATCTAAAAAGCAGGGCTGCTGTTTCTCTTTGAGAGCATTGCAGCCAAATATGGGATTGAGATTGATTCTTCTATCAAACCCCAATTTTGATTATGGTCTGGGAAATTAAAATTTTCAATTATTTTAGCATTGTGTGCGTTTCCTGGTGATGACTCATGTAATTATGATTCCCCTTTCTTCATGTACACAAAGAAAGCAGAGGCCGTGCAGAAGGGGAAAGGCAAAGAAAACATGACTAACTTTATATGGAAAAGGAGTTTTCTTTTATTTGTATTTATTTGTTTTATTCCCTCTCTTTAAATTCAAGCATTTGCACAGTCTTATCCTAACAAATCAAACAAACAAAAAGCCATCAAGGTCTTGTACACACCTCCAGACTTCTAGTAGACATGAAAATTTCTTTTTTACTCAGAACTGCAGATGCTGTCTATGCAATACAGTTTAATAAAATATCTTTACTTCTATTCTTTCAGTAACCTCTTATCAATGAGGTAGACATCTAAATGGTCCAGAAGCTCCTGAAGGAGGGAGACATCTTTTAGATGGCGCACATCACCAAGGAAGACATGACAGCATAGGTCTAATGATATTTGCCTGAAATAAAGGTAGTGTGCTTGCACTGCAACCCATGACAGAAAAGAAAAGTAACCATGTTTAGGCTACTCAGCTGGTGAATGTTTTCCCACACAAAAATACAAAAGACCACTCTAACTGGAGCTGTGTAACTGAGTATGACAGTTTAGAGCCTTGATTTCTACAAGAGGAGTTTTGTGAAACAGATGCAGGACTTAACACGATACACTGGACTTCACAGGCAGAGGATACACAAGGAAAGGTCACGTTTCTTTAAACTGATTTGAAAGAGTATTTTCCCTGCATGACGACATCATGGCGGCTTCTCTGAGGATTTAAAGAGACTACCTGGATGCCTCCAAGGAAACTAGGGACTATTTCGAATAGGACATATCTGCAAACTGTGGACCTGAAGTCACCTGAGATCTACCGGTGTAAAAAGGCAGGCAGTTTTTTTCTCAGGGTGTCCCTGACAGTGTCTGAGCATTACTGGCCTTGCAGTTCAGACAACTGTAATTCTGGAAGCAGTGGTACATGATATTGACCCACCTGCCACACACACACGCACAAATTAAAAAAAAAAAAAATATATATATATATTGCATATATATATAATGTATATATGTATATATATATATATACATACACACATATAAATGTGGTTTCAACCAATGCTGGTTTCTAAATTGTATTTCCCACATTTCAGCTGTGGCTGCATGCAAGGCTTTACAAGTATATGATAAGTATGAAGCTGGGAGAGGAAAGATTTCTTAAGGAGTAACTAGACAGAGTAAAAATAACAGGTAAAACAAACTTCACCTTTTCCATATTTTGTTCATCTTAACTAACTCAAATACATGCTCATGAGCTTCTTCTTAATATGAATTTGCACAGAAAATTCACCACTAGCACAGCAAGAGCCATGCAGCACACTATGAGTTACAAATAAACCATAGTAACAATTGAATTAACCTGAAAGGCCATGCAGAACCATGTGCAAATCCATCATGCATTTTGACTTTCTCTAACCCACCCAAAGCCAGACCAGCTTTCAGCAGATGCCAGTGCTCTTAAAGATAACTGCCACAAATGTTTCCTTTTTCACTCCCAGCGTTTATAGTTGCCTGGGGCCCAAAGCAGGCAAAAACTGCAGTCCCTAGACAGCTGTAGTTTCTCAGGAAAGCTATACATTAAGGCTGTGTAGTCCACTATTTTATTGCCCTGCAGGACTGAAAATGGGAGATCATTTCTGCTAGGAATAAGAATTCCCATCAGCCAGTAGGACTCAACATGCACTTCCAGCCTGGAAAGAAACAAAATAGCCTCTAGTTTATGTCTCAAAATGTTATTTTACCCTACATTGGAAAGATTAGTATTGTTGTCCTTAAGTCTGTGTAACTGCGTTCGTGGTAATAAAGTTACTAAAAGCAGTCAGAGAAATACAAAAAGAAGTCCTAAAAACTTCTAAAAACCTCAATATTTTTTTTTCATAGAAGGTGGCTATACACCAGAGGTGATGCAGGGATGAGGAAGTATTTATCAAGGATAGCCATCGGCGACAAACTTTTTTTCATCTCATCATCTATCATGACAGCCCAAAGTGCCATTCATTACCCCCTCCTGATTTGAAAACTAAAGTCACTGGTTTTCTCCCATTCCCCACTGAAAATAAAAAGGAAATCATTCTACAGGAATCAATCTTCTAGGAACAACAAATGCAAATTTAGTGAACAAGGAAACAGTGTTAAAAAAGGATCAATAAAGCACAAAGTTGCTAGTTAGTCAGAGTAGCTTTGGTCATACAGAGAAACTCTACTATATGGGACAAAATAGTGTGTATGAGTTTCCTCATGTCTCTTAGTACAGACATTCTTTCTATCACACACCAAAAAAGTCTTCAAGGATTAAAAATGATGGTCAGTATTTCTGCACTTTCATTTCATTAGTGTTACAGGACATACTGGAAAAACTAACAGGGATTTAACACTCAGTACTGATGGTCAGAGATAGAGAGACCTCATATTTTGGAGGAAACAGCAATAACAAGAAAACCACACAATTTCTCTTGGCTCTTCCCTGTCTCTCCATGCTCTCAGCTGGATCAGGGATGTGCCCTGGCACTGCCTGCCCAGAGCAGAGCTGCAGCCCTTCCCATCATCCCTGACCTGCCCCATGGCACTGCTTCCAATAAACACCTTGCAGCAGCAGCAAGGAGTTAATGTGTGTGCTTGAATTCAAAGAAAAGAACTTCCCTGGCCATTACTGAGGCTCCTGACTTTCACTTTGCCAACTCATCCAAGCAGAGGGGTCACTACTCCACCTTGGACCTCTGCACCAGGCACCAGTTTGTCTGCAAGAAGTACCATGGGATCAGCACAGGAGAATACACAGGTAGGCACATTCCTAAAATGGTCACATCTTATACTTGGATTATTTTAAGACCTGGGGCATGAAGTTACAGACATCTTCTAAAACATCATTAACTATTTTATCACGTAGAATACTTTTTCTCATGTGCTCCTTTGATTTTTAAGATTCCTGCTACAACTTGTGCATCAACAACATTCTGCAGAAAGTGTTTCATGTTGCAGTTGTATTCTGCTGACAGCTTCTCTTTTATTTTATGTATTTAATATAACTGAAAGTCTTTGCCCTGCTGCTTGGCAGAAAACAGAGTAAGAGTTTCACTCTTTTTTTCAGTTTCTCATTTTATATAATTTTTTTTCTTTCCTATACTGCCTCTTGTTACTGTTTTAGAAGAAATAATCTGTCTTTTCAATCTCTCTTCATATGAGTTTTCCATGCCCTTAATCATTCTTGTCACCTTTTCCTTGCTCCCTCCATTTCTGCAATGTTCCTTCGGCGATGGAGTGACCAGCACTCACAGAAGCCCCAAGCATTGATTTATACTTAATTAACTTCTAAAGCCCTCAAAGAAGCAAACAGAAGTCTTAGTTAACAATGCTTGCAGAGCCATTGGGTTGAGCCAGGCCTTCAGAAAGAAGCTGAAATTTGGAACAGCTTGCTAGGCAACCCTTCTGTATGTTTTAACTTCACACCCAAGAGCTTTCCAGTGAGGCTAATTAGGAATTGCAGCTCTTTATTTCATTCTTGTGGGTGACAGTATGTGGAATTTACATGCTCACATTCCCACGTTACGATACATATTGTTACCACAGAGTTCAGAGGGAGATGTCGTATGACATAATTTCACTATATAACATAAATTTACACGTGTACATTGGTTTTGCTCCCAAAACTACATTCAGCTCCATCACATTTCTCCTCCTATGTGATGTGGGTAGCCAGGCACTGGCACCTTTTGCTGTGATCCGCTGCAGTGAAACCTCTTCCAGCAAATCACACCGTTTCACTCCACTTGAGGTATTTTTCTTTCCCTGGAAGCCAGAATGAACTCCAGTTGAGAAGCTGAAGAAAGACAAAATCCAAGTTTCTTTTCCCCATGCTGTCAGAAAGGCATCAATATACTGAATCTTACCATCTTTCCCTCGTTCTTATATTAATAGTTAGTGGGAAAGATCAGTGTGTCTCCAAAGTGTGAATATTCTACCTAATACACTTCTGAAGATCAGGGAGATGTTCAGAACAGCAGTACTAGAAAACTGGTAGCTTTGGTAGTTGGGGGTCTACTGCAGCCCCCTTCAAATCATATACGTCTGCTGTTGTCAGACAGCGTAACCAAGGACAAGCCTTCTGCCCTGCATGAAGTGCAGATATCTCCAAGTCAGGTAACATTTGATGAGAGGAAAGGGAGTGATTTTAATCAACCATGGTAAGCATGTAATCCCAACACCAAAACTGAGTTTTATCATCATAATGTTGAGCTGCTCTCACTTTGGAGTGCAAGATCAACCATTTCTGAGATCTCTTGAGATGCTGCCAGAACATAGTTCTGCAAAACAGCAGCAGTCCTGTGTGGAAGGAAAAAGTTGGAATCATCAGGATGCCTGCAACTATGCTGGCTAGACAGGAAAACAGAGAAACAAAAGCTGCACCAAATATGAATATGAAATATTAAAAATTAAAAAAACTATTTCTCTGATCAAAATCTGTGCTTGTTCAGAACGCAGTCATGCCAACCAACCATCAATAAAACATCACTCATTTGTATTTAGCAAAAAGTCCAGAATATGGTCAGCGAAGCTTAGAGAAAACCTCATGCATTTTCTCCTCTGGATAAGCCATCTGTGCTAAATTTGACTTTCTCCTATTCATAAGCTATTCTCTTCCACCCTCCTCCAAATTAATTTTGCTTCTTTGAAGGATTTAACTTCAAGGATTATTCTTTTACAGTCTCCCTTCTTCAGTCTTTATTTGGTTGTTTGGTAAGAATACCAGTGATGAAAACTGTATCTGCATTCTGAAAGATGAGAATCTGAACTGGAATGTGAAGAGCTGCAGGAATGCCCCAGCTGACTTACACGGCAGTGACAGATACTGATGCTATGAGAGCTTAGAACCTGTTACAGCAAAAACCACAGCACAAAGAAGTTAGGTGAGTTGTCTCAGTCCTTTACTATGGTCATTGCTTGCGTGCATTAAATCACTCAGATTTTCTTTTACAGTTCTTTAAATTGCTAGAAAGCATTTAGATCTCTGTTATGCACACAAACACACAAGAAGGAAAATATGTCAGATAGGAGGTCCCCATCCACGGAGTTGGAGCTTTTTCTGTGTTGAGAGAAATGAAATGGGGCCTCTCATCCTGCCAACACAAATCACATCGTCAGTGTCCAACTCACAGCAGTTGGTTCAGCACACAGGCCATCCATGGGTCCCCCCTGTCCTCAGGTGTCACACACACTCCTGAGGCTGTTTGAGACGGCACCTCTCACTTGTGCCCTTAGGAAGATCGGAGTAGTTGAGCAGCATGAACCCAGGAGAGCTCCAGTCTGCTCTAACCAAACTTGTCTTATAGTTTGTATCACAATAAAACAAGCAAAAACATCACAGTCCTCTCCAAATATTCCACTTGGCAACATCTCTACAAGAGTCCCTACAGGGCTAGAGGCAGAGGAAAGTTGAGGATTTGAAACCTACTTTTGTTCATCTGTCCCACAAAACAGCCAAGCTGTATGGGCTTTCCAGGGTAAAACCTCAGGTGGCCGTGCTCACCCTAAGGTGAAGCACAAACACACAGTGCAGGAAGGACAAAGACCCTTGAAGGTAAGATCCTGCTTGTCTGGGCAGGACAGAGACCTGCTCCACCAGCACAATGCCAAACACAGCACATCTTCCCTGCACACATGGAGAAGGAGAAAGTAAGCAACACAGCACTTCCCATTCCTCTCTCCTTTGGCTGCCCATCATGTGAGACTGGTGTGCAGGAGGAACAGATGTACACAGAATAAAGCAGCAGGAAGAATGCTTTTATGTACCTTACAGACTTCAGAGAATAAACTGCAACCTGCTTCTGCTCACAGGCAACATGGTCCTACAAGAACTGAGAAACATCATCTACCAGAGTTCTTTATGTACACAAAATTAACTTCTACTCTCTTCCAGAGACCCTGGTATAGGATTCATCCTACAAGTAAAAAAAGAAAAAGTCCCAGTTAAAAATTTTCAAAAATGTATTTTTTTCTTCTAGTGCAGCACTCTGGAAGAATATGAAAGGCTCAGCAAGCCAGATCGCACTGTTAGCTGCTGAGCATTCAGAGAATATACAATAGAAGAATGTGTCAAATCTGAAACATGATAACAGAGCTACTGCAAAAGAAAAAGGAAAATCCTGAAACAGAAAAAAGGGCAGAAGTGTGTAGGAAAGACAGGCCTGATTATCCTCTACATTACATCAGAAAAAAAATGCCACTGAAGACAGTATAGTTATTCCAGAAAGAAATCGGGACACTTGAGATGATGTACAGCCTGGGACTGCAAATCAAATACTCTCCAGCCCATTAGGCAAGGCTGTGGTTATCTTTGGCTTCTTTATAACGTACAGGCACTGGGACATAATCAATTTACCAGGGGGAGACAATCCATTGTACTTATCCAGAACCAGCCCACGCGCAGCTGGCAAACAGCCTGTGGCACCGCAGGGATGGGTGGAAGGGGTCTGAAGCAGGAGCAGGATGCTCAGGAGCGGGATGCAGGACAGGCAGTTAGGGCAGAAAAAGCAACAGCAATTCTCACCCTCTAAAATCAGGTGACTACAGCCAAATTTTTAATAAAACTGCATGTTGAATGAATTGATGTCTTTTTCTTTGCCTGTGCTAACTGTGCTAAGAAACTGTTTGGGAAAAGGCTGAGTGGCTTGACCAGAGATGGTGCCAGGGCCACCCAAACTATTTACTGGTTTAATTTAACAGGCAAGATGCAGCCTGCAAGTCCACAGCACCTCCAGCACATTTTATAAGAAATGCCTGTTTGGGTAAGGACTCTGGATTTCCCAGTAATTAAAAATGAGTCACTAACTTGATTTCCCCTCCTACTATTTTTACTTAGCATTTTCCTACAACCTAAATACACAAAAATCATTCTGCAAGATGCTTAGAGCCCGTTTGTCCTTGTTTCATAAAGACTAAGCTCAAACTCTGTATTCTTTAGACAGGGAAAATAAACAAAGGTGGCTAATAGAGGGTCAACATCACCTTCTCCCTGCCACTTTGCACTAGTGCCATGCAGGTAAACAGATTTGAAAAGGATGGTTTCTTTATGAAAACGTAAACCCATAAGGCACCTTCTCATCCAAGCACTCCAGGAGTTGCATGTATACTCACTTTCCTTCCAGAACCATGAAAGACCTCTCTCTCCACCTGCCCATTCTAGTGTTTTACTCCTAAGTGTTTCTGCACTGCTACTGTGGCAGCAGCCCAGGATCTGGGCTGTGATGGTAAAACCTTCTCTGGTAAGGGCTAGTCCAGTTCTCCAACACTGGCAATTTACAAAAGCTATTCACACAAATAAGAGCTGTCCCTAACAAGGCAAATAAACCCCTCTCACAGAGCCCACATGGTTCCCCCGGGACTGCCTCGCTGTCGGGGTGTGTGTGCTGGAGCAGAGCAAAGGTGGAGGTGAGCACAGAGCCTCGCTCCTCACAGACAGACACCACAAGCTCAAATACAGACTCCCCTAAGTGCCCTCTGAAAGCTGTGCTATTGAGCTTCAGCACTTAAGATGGGCATTTCTCATTAATTTTGAAGCTGATTTTCAATGCTAGGGGTATGTTAGCAAATATACACTTATTTGTTTATTAATATCCAGATTTATTGAACAGGCAAGTTTGATAAATTTCTGCTGATTTATAAATTTGTACAGTATTTTGGAATGTTGCTTTGAACATCACTGCCATTTAACTCAATTTTATGGCTACCACAGGAAGCAAGGTTAGGGAATTTCAGAGTCCACTGCACCACAGGAATTGTGGATTGTTCTGAGCACCGATCAGATAAAAAACAGACTAAAAGTTAAATCCAGATTTGTACACATCCTTTTTTGCCTCATTCTGCTTTGGCCATCCACTGTCTGACTTCCATGAAGTGTTTAAACATAAGGTGTCTTCTTCTAAACACCTTGAAACACCGCCCACTTCTTTTCCTTTCCCGGTATTGCTACTACTACCGAGTAGTCACACATTTTGTGCATTGTGAAAACTATCTCACCTTAAAGTACAGTGATTTGTGTAACAACATTACATACAACGTTTTTGCAGGTTCCTGAGAATTTATTTTAAGACAAAATGCTAATCAAAGATAGAGAAAATTGTTCACACAGAGCAAGCAGACTTAAGTGGACAAGAACAATTCTTCTAATCCATATACCTCCCTGAATATGCTTTATCACAAACAATTAGAGTTTGTCCTGTTGCTTTACACAGTCATGAGATGACCTTTTATTTTTTTCTTTAAATAAGGACACAGGAAAGGATTAAAAATGTGTTATGCCCTTTGTTTTCCCAGAAGAAAACAGAAGCAAGCCCTTCACAGCATTCAACCTTAAGGCAAAATTTTCATCTTTCCAAAATCCTTACTAAATATATTCCTTCTGAAATGTTTACTAAATACTCACGTACTGAATACACCTCATCCTCAGTCATATCTTTTGTGCTTAAGTGTAGGAGGGTCCTTGAAAACTAAGTTTCATAAAGATAGGAGGCAATACTTTATGGCACTGATTATCCCCAGTTTACCAGCTTTCCTTGGTCCCAATGCTGATGTTAATTGGAATATTACAGAGACCTTGATAAATAAGTACAGCAAAATTTTCCTTTTGTTTTTTCTTCCCTATTCCACTTAGTCCACAAAATTCCATTTTTAAAGGAGTTGATATCCAGTATTACTATAACATTAAAGTCTAATATTATAATAACAAGTTTACTTATGAAATTCAGTCCAGAGTGTAAAATACTAAGCCATATTAGAGGTAATGAATTATCTGTATTTAAACACACAAACCATGCATGATGGCTAAGTAGGGGGTTTGTTTACAGTGGATTCTTTCAGTTGGAGCCTTTTAAAATATTTTCAGCAAAATATTTATTGTAATTGTCATAAATACTGTGTTCTTAACATCTCTAATAAAAAATACCAGCAGGATTAAATCTGTAAAAGCACAGAGAAGTTCTCAGGGGCTTTGAATCCAGCAGGATCATATAATTAATAAGACTGTATTTGACAAAGGAATATATAATTTATATATAATACAATACATGTAATAATGTAGAATTTAACATATAATTTACAATTATATGCCTGCCAAATCAAGTTATTAGGACAAGTTTTTAAAACAGCTGATGATGTAATCCATCTGCACTGACAGTGCATGGCTCATGTAACCTTGAATACTTCAGGTAGTTTAAGAAGGAACTTTCTTGTAAACTGTTTGGTCTTTTCCTCCTCTCTTTTTCAAGGAAATTCTTTTGGATGAGATGGAGTAAAATTAAAAAGAACATTAAATATTAACATAAAATATTAATATGCAAGCTTGCTGAAGTCAGCTTCAGAGCATTTCAACTTTTGCCTTTAAATTCTATGCTGAGCATTATCAGTGATGCAGAAGAGCATACTCACAGGAAAGTTCTGCAGTGCAAAGTATAAAATATGCTGATGATTTAACATCTCGCACACCCCAGCGTTCCCCACATAGGGGTCAAAAGCCAGGGTTCAGCTGGACTCACAAATACATCACCCTGAATCAAACAGAGCATCCCTAAATAGTAGCAGTCACTAGCACACACTCATTACATTAATAAATTGCTCGCTAATGGGAGCAGTGACAAGTAAGATGTGCACTTAGCGGCCCTGTTTGCCGCCCGCTCCCGATGCCTGAATGCCCGTTTTTCTCTGGGTTATGTTCTAAAGTCTTCAAAGTGCATGAAGAAAATCTGCTCAGTGTTGTGAAATAAATCAAAGAGTGTCTGCTGAAAATTCCTAAAACGCTTCTGCCCTAATCTCCTGGACCAGAGAGTGGGCTTGCAGAATGCTAAACTTGCTTTTCAAAGAAGATCAAAGCAACACCAGCAACAATTAAAAACAGGGGTGCAGGTGGGCGCATGCGCAGGGGCTCCGCGGAGGCTCTAAGAACCTCTTTTTAGTCATCCCTGAATGCTAACGCTGACTTATCTAATCATTACACGTGTGGTTTGAAAGGACAGGAGACGTGTTTATAAAGCACACAAAAACTGTCCGCCTTTATGTATAAAATGTGTTTTATGCACATGCAACATTTTACGAGATACACTATTTCCATTAATTTTGAAAAGCTCCTCAGCTTCTGCCTAATTAAACTAGCCTGTAATTTTGTTGTTTAGTGATTCCAAAGATAAATGAAGTTGCAATTATGTATCTGTCCTTCCTCCTGTTAGTCTTTCAATAGGGTTTCCCAGATCCTACCTTAACACTTTGAGGGCCAGCTGCTTGCCTTACCCAGCACCTGAAGAACGAGGTATCAAGAGGTATTGGGCCTTTTGACAGCTCATCAAAGGCACTGCAGTGATTTTATTTGGCTGCTTCAACTTTTACACGGTACTGGTTGCCCTGCCTAAGACAGGTTGTTCCTACATGAATTTACACAAGAAATACTTGTGTCAGTAGCTAAGTGTAAGGACTGCTCGTGCTAGCAGGTGAGTGCCTGAGGGAGGGTGAGGTTGCATGACAGGTGCTATGACTCCAGTATGGGGGAAGACTTAGCAGCCAACCTGTTGTTTCCCTGGAAATATGGTTTGTCTGTTTTCCCCTTCTCAAGCTGGCATTTCACTGCACAAACCAGAAAGGAAAAAGAAAACAACCCCAAGCAACCATCTATGGGAAAAAACTCTTCGAAGTTCACAGGGTGAGTAAGGAAGGAGTAAAACCCTGAATGAACTCTCCTGGCTGAATTGGGTTAGGATGAAAAATGCTTCTGCTAAATGCTGAAAATTTAGGTCAGTCTTGTTTATGTGAAGATATAAACCACTGACATTTTGAGAAGCATGTGAATCGAAGTGATATTTCAGTGTTCTCTCTGAATCACATTGGGCCACCAGGCCCTCCTATACCAAACAATTTCTCCCCCTTCAAATTAAAAAAAATAAATCTGAATTGTCACGTCAGCAACACATCGGAGTACCGTGCTTTTAAGCCTAGTGGCAGCAGCCCCTGAAATATTTCCTATTTTTAAAATACGCCAAATTAAC
Organism: Neopelma chrysocephalum; assembly: GCF_003984885.1. NCBI lineage: Eukaryota > Metazoa > Chordata > Aves > Passeriformes > Pipridae > Neopelma > Neopelma chrysocephalum. The sequence goes on along the minus strand of NW_020897732.1, from coordinate 7,379,624 downwards.
CAAGTAGCTATTTGGGAAACAGAACAGAACCAAGTAGGTACAATTTTGAAAGCTATCTACTTTTTTCCGCCCTCATATTAATATGGGTTACATTACTCCCCTACGAGTATCAGAGAAGATGAGGAAAAAGACAGTGGATGCTTTTCTGAGACCCAATTGATGTTATCCAAAACATACATCACACCAGATATCCATTACATTTAACACAGATCAACATAAGGCGATTCTGACAAGGCGAATAGGGCTCAATCCTATTTCTCTTCAAATCCATGTGAATAGTTTATTATATACAGATCCAGGCTCAGTGATTCATTTTGATAAAATGTTACTTAGCAGCATCAAAACTGGCTATACCAGGGCTTCCTACTGCTGCCATTGAAACATATGGCAAAACTCCCATTTACTTCCATGGGAGGAGAGCAAAGCCCTTTGTATTTAAGGAAAAACGTTTTTCCTCCCACCCATGACTACAGTTCCCCTGAAAAACCAATGGAAATGCTTAAGAAGTCAGGTGGTTAGGACTGGGCCCAGAGGTCAGGAACAAAGAATATTAATACAGTCTTGCTACTGAAAAACTGAGCAGCATCCTCAAAGCATTGTTGTTGTTTTCATATAGAAAACATCACTCTCAGATCTAAATATAAAGATTTAAAAATACATATAAATCTGTGAAAAAAAAATGAACCACATATTTCATTTAGTGTCTGGATTACAGATTCTTATTAAACAAACCAGAGCTCATTATAAAATCAATATCAACCACTACACTCCCAGGAGAAATGGCAAAAAAGGTCACTCCAAGAAATTCAAACAATTTTCCTGCTGGAAGGGCACGATTTTAATTACAGATACTATTAATTAGAGCTGTCAGTAGGAAGATTGTCCTGTTAATTATCACAAATTCAGTTTCAAGTGTGGTTTTGGAACCTGGAGGGCTTTTTAAAAAAAATTAAGAATTCTTGTATTCACATTTGACAGAAGAAAAAGACTACCTATTGCTCCTGCGCTTTAAATAATCCAACAGCAAGTTCTCTATTAAAACCGAACAAAAATATTTATGGCCACAGTCTCATTGGCCAACAAAACTGATAAACTGTTGTTTTGTTCACACTTTATCCCAGAGAACACTCCATTTTTTTTCTGCTGGAAATGCTCTTGCTCTGTCTTTCTTTGGAAGGCATTAAATTCAAAGATGTAAAGTAATTTAATGTGTTTTTTTTAAGGTAAACATTTCATTTAAACTGAAAACCAAAACCATTGCTGAAGATACTAATTGTTAGAGGAACATTCATATTTGTTATTCTGTACCAAATTCTCCCTAGACCCAGCCTGTGGAGATATACTTAATACATTATATCTTTAACAGATAGACACAAACTTTTTGAGGAAATATGAGTTTATTCCCATATGACTCTCAGCTGCCAATTTGAATCTACCTCAACCTCAGGGTACAGAAAGGCCAGAATGCCTGATCCTAAGCAGAACAAGAAAGTAAAATAAAACTTGACAGAAAAGTGCCATTAGCGAGGCCCTATGGGTGCACAGCAGACACGAATACTACAGGAACAATGTTTACACATTCTCAGATTCTTTTTCCTGGTCACACTCCAAATATTTTTGGATAGCAGACCAGGACTGTGTGGTATATGACCATAACACACGCATTACTACACCAGTAGCAAATCAAGAAATAAGGGCCATGATCTAAAACAAACTTCAGGAAGATACAGAGTGTCTCTCCACCCAATACTTTTGAAACTGAAAGAGAAAGCTTGAAGTCTCTGATTTATTTCAGGAAAGCTGAGTGCAGTCCTCCAGTATTACTGGGTACACATCTGCTATCATTGTTCTCCCAGAACCAGTCCTGGTTTACCTCCCCATCTATCAGCATTAGATTTCATTTTATCTGAATAATGGCAGAAGGTGGCAACAGATCGGGTCAAAGGCTCTTCTCATATCAGACCCTGAAGAAGTCGATTACTCAAAAAGAGAGACATCTTCAGATAACCGTGCAATCCATTCCTCATAAATGTTAAAGATTTTTCGTTATTAATAGTGGCAGGGGTGACAGATTATGGATGTTAATGTTATTTTTCTGAGAATTTCAATGGCAAGGGCTTCTTTTTTCTTTTTTTTTTCCTTTTAAAGTTTCTAATTAGGCACGAATTTACAGCAACTACCAGAATAGCCAAGATTAATACCCAGCAGTAAAAAGCTACTACAGCAGATCCGCGGGACTATGAATGGAGCGGCGGGCGGGGGACGGGGGGCAGAATCAGAAACAAATCCACCTCCGCGACTCCCAACGCGAGAAGGACCCCCCCGGGGCTCTGCCGGGCACCGGGGACGCAGGGCCCGAGGAGGAGAGCTCGGTCCTTACCTGGTAAGCAGCGGGCGCGTCGGAGCCGGCGTCAGCCCCCAGGGCCGAGAGCTTCTCCTTCAGGCGGTGGTGTGCGCGGTGGCGGAGGCAGTAGGCGACCCCCGACGCCGCCAGGACCCCGGCGATGCAGGCGAGGGAGAGGAGGGTGAGGAGGAGGAATTTGGCGGACTCTGCCTCTTCCCCGCGCTGCGCCAGCGGCGGGACGTTGTTTTTCTGCAGGGGAGGAGAGAAGAGGCAGCGCCTGAGTTGCGCGGTCGCGGAGCAGCGCGGAGGGGGGACCCCCGTCGCGGGGGGGGACACCCGGCAGCGCTAACTTTCGTCCGAGGAGGGAGGCAAACGGAAGGGCAGGGACAGGACCGCTGCCATGCCCTGCTCCGTCCCCTCCCCTCCGCTGGTTCCCACTTAACTACCGAGAGGCGGAGGTGCTGGATGCGCGCAAGAACCGCTGCGCGCCCCGCGGCTCCGCGCCTCCCCCCGCACCGCGGGCCAAGGGCTGCGAGGGGCGCAGCAAGGGAAAATCCGGTATTGTTTGTTTTTTTTTCTTAGCGAAAAATAAAACACAGAACGACACGAAAAAAAAAAGAGAGAGAGAAAAGTAGGTGGCGATCCTTCCTTTTGTCTGTTGTAGAGAGAAACGGCTAAAAAGAAAGCCCAGTAGTTCCAAACTCCTCCAGATTACTATTATTTTTGCAGCAATGGGAGAGAATCCTTCTAGTGCATTTCACTTGTCTCCATGTGCTAAAAAGTTGTACAATAATTTCCCCTCATTAGCTTCATTATAAGCTATATTAGCAACAATTAAAAACGCAACATGAAAATGAAAAGACCAGGCGCGCAAATTGCAGCAAGACTCATTTGGCCTGCATTCCCCCTTTCACAATTACCAGGGAAATGAATTGAAAAGCACGCCCCTGCCTCAGTCCTGGTTGCTACAAGATGAGAACAATTAGCAAACTCCTTTCCACCACCTAATTTCGCGTGGTAACAAAATGGATTTTTCCCCATGAATGCCTAGCCGGCCTATTCATTATCTCTCCTCTATTAGTAATTTTCTGCTCCGTATTCAGCTAGCCAGCTCTTAATTTCCTCCTGTCTTGCAGTGTACACAGTGGCTCTTATGTCAGGCCCGGTCCATTTTTATCTTGTAATCATAAAGGCCACCAAAGCAATTATCGCTGGTCTTGACTGTAAAAGCTTGTCATTAATTAGCCTCCTTGCCTTCAGTGCTGCGGATTAGCCGGGGCTGAGGATGAGTTAATGGAAATGCAGGTCCAGTCAGACTCCCGGGTTTTCTTGCCTGGATGCGCCGCGCGGAGGAGGAGGTGGAGGATGGCCGGGTCCGTGCGCCCCGGCGGGGCGGCGGGGGGCGGGCGCGGGTCTCTCCGCGGCCACCGGCCCATGTGCCGCCCGCCACCGCCTCCGCGCCCGCGCAGCCACTGCCGCGCCCGCTGCCTCCCCTCCCCTGCACGGCAGCCGGCCCCTCCTCCAAATCCCAACAGCCAGCAGGAGGAGGGGGCTGCACCCCCCACCCCCAGCTCCAGAGCCGCCTCCCCGCGACCCTTCCCCCGCGGCCCCAGCCGGGCACCTGCCCCGGCTGCACCGGCGGGAGCGCGGCCTCGGCCTGCACCGCCCCCCGCGCTGGGCGGGGGAAGGGGGGCTCGCAAAGGAGACCCGCGAGGGGCAGCACCGACGGCAGCCGCCGCGGTCTCGCTGCTCCCGCCGCCTCGGCCCCGGGGAGGAGGTAAAGGGCTGCTGCGCTCTGCCATTAGCATCTCCCTGAATGGCCCCGTCCCCTCGGGGCCAGGGGTCGCAATCTGCATCTCAATAGGTGGCTCCCGCCGGAGGGCCGGCGCCCCCTCCCCGAGCGCTGCGCCCTGGGACGTTAATCCGCCTCGCCGCGGTGTTTTGGCCTCCCATCAGCCAGGCAGGGACATCCCCTTTATCCCCCGGGCTCCCCCGCAAGCCGACCCCTGCTCATCGGGCGGCTCGGGCCGCCTCGGACCCCGGATGAGCGCAGAGGCACCCTCGGGAAGGAGGAGGCTGGCGGGCACTGCTCCTGAGCCTCTGCCTTCTCAACCACTGTTTAAACGATTTTCCTTCTCCGGATGCCGTGTGACAGAACCGCACAAGCACCTGGGGAAAGGGATATGCGAGAGAAACGACGACAATTATGGGAGCAAAGTGCTGTCAAATGGCCCGAGTAAACGCGGGAAACAGAAAGCGCCTGCCGCCCCTTCTGCCTCTGAAGTTACAGTGATTTTAGATGTTGCTTTTTACTTCGCCAGAGCCGGGACTGCCGTCCCCGGGGCTGGCTCCCTGTGACAAAAGAAGTGCTCCCCGAGCCCCCCAGCACGTCCCTAGCACTCGGGAGCCTGAAACACGAGGAAGAGTTAGGAACCTTCCGTGGGGTGTTCCGCATTGCTTACACCTCGGTAAGCGCCTGCCCTGGGGGAGTCAGTGTAACCGTGTTCCTGGTGATGGGCTTCGGGAAGGCGAGGGCTTGCAAAACCACTACACGTCTAAAGGGAGAGGCGCCCACGCCTGCCCCGACCCTCCGTGCCCTGGAAAGGGATGGAGGCCCCGCGGACGGAGGGCAGGGAACAAGGGGCACGGTCGTTTCCCACCGTTCCCTCCATGCCCAGCGGCGCCCGCCACGTCGGAGTAGCTAAAAGGGAAGGGAGAGTGGCTCTGCCGCTGGGCCGACGGCCCTTCTCCCACTCCTTGCTCCGTCCCACCTCACGGGGAACACCTCGGGAGCCGCTGCCGTCGGGGCATGGAAGATTTCGCTCTCCCCTCCCTGCCTCTGGGGGCGGCGGGAGGCTGGTGCTTCGGGCCACGGCGGGCAGCCCCCACGCCGCCCCCGGGAGACACCGTGGCCCCGGCGGCTGATACCCCTTCGGCTGAACCGCCCCGCAGGGAGCGCCGGGTGAGGCCGACGGCGAAGTCCCATCGCCCGGCTGCGGCTCCAGCTCCGAGCCGCGCACCGGCGGCGTCACCGGGCCCCCGTCTGGGGATGCCCGGAGCCTCAGAGGGCGGTGGGGCGCGTCCCACCCGGAGACTTTCAGGAAACAGCCTCCACTGCCCACAATGCAGTTGGAGAAACCTGCTGCCCTTTCATCCTGCTGGATGCCTGACCAAACACCACATTATGAAACGGGTAAAAATTAATCCGACGTGTTAGTTACCAGCTCCCTCCTTCCTTCTCCAACCCCCCCCATCGCCGCCCCGTTCCCTCTAGCCAGGAGCACAGATTTCCCCACCTCGCCTAACCCCCTGATTCTTCCCTGCAATAAGGCCCCAGACTGAAACGGAGCCCAGGGTTAATTAGAGGCGTCCTGTCAGCCTTGACTTGAAATTGAAAGAAAAGTGTTTAAATATTTATGAATTTGACATTTACAGTCGGATGTCTTTTAAAGCAGAACACCTCTCCCTGTGCTGGTTGGGGCTGCCATGGTGCGTGTGCCATGGTGCGTGTGCCTGGGGTGGAAGGGGAACAATAGCTGTTGCATAACAAGAAAAACAAATTACCTCCCCACCCAAGGCTTAACAAATAAATAGACCACATAAATTACACGCAATTAAATATTAAACTCAGCTACATGCAACTACGCATTTTTTAAACTTAATATAACAGAATATATTGACATTCCTCTGAATGATTTTCTCCTTCGAAAATTATGGAGTATCATAGGGTTCCAGTGAAGAAAAAGCAACTAATTACTAAATGAATGGCTTCGAAAGTGACTCTGAATGAAGAAGCTTTGGAGGTGTTCACCCAGCCTTTACTTGCTTTGAAACAGCCCGACCTTAGCTTAAATACTAGAAGGCAAAGAACAACATTGCACCTAACACACTCGACAGTGTTTACTTGAAATACACCGCTTCTGTGAGGGTCTGCGGGTTTTTTAAGAGGGAAGAAAAAATGCCTAGGGTCTGATCTCATGTAGGCTTTCCCGGTCCCTCGACAGAACACATTTTATATACACCCAAAAGTGAGTCATTAACTAGAGCAGCCATAACACCGGAGTCACAAATCACTGCTCTAATCAAAGAGCAGCGTCCCGTTCCACGGTGTCATCCCATGATGCAGCAGAACAGTCGACATTTCAAACGAATTTCAGGCAAATGTCAGTAAATATTTAATGTACGCTTTCATGTAAATAAGTTCTCACACCTCTGTGGAAGTGTGGGAGGGAGTCTTTGTAAGAGCAGAGAGGAGCTCCCCATGCAGTGATGTGGAAGCTCACCTTTCAGATGCCTCAGCAGAATTACACTTCATTATTTACTTTAGGACACAGGGCATGATTCTGATCCTTGCAAAACTCTAACTGAAGTTGAGGTTTTGTTTTGCTTCATAAACTTAAAAAGATATTCCTGAATTAAAACTCAGTTTGTCAGCTACTGCTTCTCACCACTCTTACAGTTTACAAAGGAAAAATCACTACAGTTCATTTTAAAACAACTCGACATCATAATTTTTTGCAATTTTTGCATGGTCTGATTTTTACATTTATATTACACAGTTTTTCTTCTGAGCAATAATAAAAAAATGCAGATTTCTTAGTAAACACGGGCAAAAAGAGGAACTTCAGAATATGATTTGTTTCAAAATATTAGAACGTTAAGAAACTCAAGAGGTGCTATTTTTAATTTGGAATTCACTATAGAATCTAATAAATGAGAGAAGTGAGGCGGAAATAATCATGTATTAATTCTGTGCATTACAAAATCTTTTCAGAAGCTATTATCAGAGCAAGAGGCATTGTGGTTTGGATTCAGGGTGGGAGAAATCCTTTGTGCAACTGAAAGCTATTGTTCCTCTGTGCAGATGAAATTGTACTTGCAAATATGCCATTCAAGGAGGCAAAAAAGTACCTAGGCAGAAGAAAAGAATTCTACAAGAAAATCTTAATTTATTCTTAAAAATAAACTTCACTAAAATAAGTTTTAGTTCATTGTTTGTTTGTTTGTTTTCTAAAGAAGATCCTGTGTTAATAGTCACAGTCACTGACATTAAAACAAAACATAAAGGATATGCATATTAATTCCTTAATATAGAAAGCATGATGAAAGGGATGTGTGTGGGTGTGTGTGGAGATAGATATATATATCTATATATATATGTGTGTTCATATATATATATATACACACACACATCAGTGTATGTCTGCTCATTTATATAAATCTAAACTTAAAGTCACTTCTAGTAATTTCCCTCTTACAGAGGTTATCTGAGACATAGGTTGAGATATATTCTGATGATTAACTTTTGATAGATTACTAGAAAACCAGAGAAACACTTCACATCAGGAGGAGTCTGGCTACCCTAACCTGTCCAGAGAAAAACTACAGAGAAGATATTTTACCTTTGATAAAGTAAGAAAGCAAACAGAAGGGAAAGTGGAGTCTCCCTCAGTTTTGGTTCCTCTGTCTCCTCCCCTACCTTGTGCTCCCAGTCAGGTTAAGCTGGGGCAGCAGGGCCTGGGGGTGTTCACCTTTCGTGCATATAACATTCCTTGTGTTCAGCACTGCACTACCAAGCTCTTTGGTCCAGGCTACTTCTTGATGTTTTAAGGTACTATCTTTAGAGTTAGTTAGAGATTTCTGGGGCTGCTCTTCTCTGCCTCCCTCTTTGCACATTCTCCTTCTCTCCCCGGAAAGCTCGCCTGATGCCAGGATCACTTTCAGCAAATGTCAGTTCATCACCTGAAATGAGGTCAATTTAATGCTTTTACTCGGGAGGATGAAATCGGATGGGAAGGTACTTTCTGCTTCTTTTAGGGGTCGGAAAGATTAGACAAATCGACAAACACAAAAGGCAGATGGATTTCTGGGAACTGCAGCTTATTCAAATCACTGAGAAAGGTCACTGCAAGAGCCACAGATCTATTCATCTGTAGGGGTACAATGATCTTTCTGCAACCTTCAACACCACAAAGCACTCTGGAGCGTCTCTATACCTTTTAGTAGGATTAATACCATGAACAATGACTGAATACAATCAAGAATTCAGTGAGTTCAAAGATCCCTTGATCAATGGTAGATATTTCCTTCTGGCTTCCTAAAGGTAAACAGAAGTGAAGTTTCTGGTTAGAGTTACATGAAATTACAGCTATTATCCTGAATCCCTCTACAAGGTGATGCTGAAATGCCAAAATGTCCAAGTGCCCCGAAGAAGTTTGTGGCATGGAAGTAGTAAGGTTGTGAAAGAGGAAATTCAATGAGCTTCAAGATTTTCCTGAGGATCTGGGCATTTTTTAAAGTCAGCAATTAGTTAAAGCACAAAAGTTAAAGCACGAAATTAGCACAAAAGCCTACAGCATCACTGAGACACTGTAGGAATAACACACGACTCAGGAAACCGGACAGCCACATCCATGCTTGTGGAGGAGGTAGATGAGCCGGAGATGGAGGAGCGCGGCCCATCCTGCCCGAAGCCGCACAGTGCACTCTGGGGTGGTAGCAAGAAGAGCAGGGCGCGGAGACACCATGAAGAAACTTCAATTCCCGTCTCTAAGGACTCGGGAGCAGTTAGGGGACAGCAGCAGAGTGGGAGCACCAGGAAGCAGGTTTCCTCCGCAGCCCAGGCTTTGTTAGCCAGAGTGAAACCGAGAAACAGAGGGACTCGGCAGGTCTAAGTCACAGTGTCAGAGCCCGAGCCAAGAGGACCGTCAGCGATAGCCGAGCTTAATCAAATATCTTCAGCAAGCAAGAGAAACACGAGCCGCAGCGCCAGCGCTGATCTAATGCTGATGCTGAAGGCACATAATTTAGGGATTAGATAAGGCGCCCTTACAGCCGAGTGCCAGCAAGCGAGCCGGCTCTCGGTAACGCTGGCGAGCGCCGGTGGACCCGCCAGCGGAGCAGCCGCCCCGTCTCGCAGGGAGCCGGGCCGGGCTTCGGGGCCGTCCCCGCCCGGGGATTGGGCTCCGCGGCCGCCTGCGCGCCCCCGCCGCGGGGTCGGTCCTCGGGGCCCCGAGCCGGGAGCGGCCCGAGGGGCGCGGGCCGGGCCCGTCCTCGCCCCGCCGGGCCCGCTGCCCCTTCCACCCCGCGCCTGTTCGACGGACCCGCGTCCAGGAGCATCCCCGGGGCTCCTCTCGGCCGGGAGCTCCCGGGGCTTTGCCGACCATGTGGAGGCGAAGCGGCCCCCGCTCCCGCCGCCCGCGCCGCTCCGCGGAGACCCGACCCAGCCCCGACCGACGGGTCACGGCGGCAGCGGCTGCCCCCACCCCGCCCGCCCCCACACCCCTCGCCGTGCACAGGGCGCTCCCAAGCCCCGGCCTCGAGAGACGCGGGAGCTCCCCCCTCCCCGTCCCCCGCCGCATGTACCTGCTGCCTGCGTGCCGGGACGGGCCCTTCTCTGGGAGGGCTCGGCGCACCTCGGCGAGCTCCAGCAATCCTCCGGTGCCAAAACTTCCCCCTCTCTCCCCCCTCCCCTCCTCAGCGCAGACAAAGGCGGCGGCCGGCACAGCCGCCCCTCTCAGCCCGCAGCAGCCTCCCGGCGCGGTGCGGAGGGGGCAGCGGGCGGCCCCGGGCGGCCCGGCGGTCCCCGCGGGGCGCGGGCGGAGGATGCCGGCGCGCCCCGCCGCTGCCCTCCTTATATCGGGCCGCTCGCAGCCCCTGCCGGCTGCCGCACATGGCCCATCCACCGGTTGCTATAGCGATGCCTCCCCTCCACATGTTGCTGGCAGCAATTGGCTAAGGAGGTCTGGGCTGTGCAAAAACCCTTCGCCGGAGTGCGGCGATGAATGGACACGGGCTGTGTCACTCATTTGGAAAAGCTGTTTGGGGTTTCTGTTATGGATGTGCGGTTTTTTTTTTCCTTTGGTTGATGTTTTTTACGAGCACCCTCCCCCACCTTTTTCATTTTCTTTTCTTTTTTTTTTTTTTTGGTGTCTCTCTTGCAAGATGGAAGTGGAGGGTAGAACAATGATGGAAAGCCAAAAATAAAATCAAACAAGGACAGCAAGGAAAACCTACACATCATTTGCATGACAATACGGCAGAGAAGCCTGCAACGCTTCTTCCTGAAAAGACTTCCCTCTGTTAAAAAATATCCCCATATTGCCAAGCAAAGGAGATCCAAACTTTCTCCCCTCCCGTCCTCGTTCTCCAAATGACACACGAAATTAGGAAGGAGGAGAGTGTGCTGCGACCAGCCCTGGGACAGCGGCGAAGTCCATTTCAATACATCGCGGGCACTGCTGGTGCGGGCGAGCGGGGCCGTGCTGTGCCCGGCGCTGCACACCCCTAACTCCCAGTTGAAGTCACGTTTCCGCGCAGGTTCCCGGGGCAGCACAGATCCTTAAAACGAAACGCACCCCGCAGTCTTCCCTATCTTCCCCAAATTCCCTCATGCCGCCGTCAAACACCCTGTTGGGCTCTCCCCGAGCACCTGTCCACGGAGTGCCCCGGCCGCGGGAGCGGGACAAGAGCGAGCAGGGAGTGGCAGAGGGGCTGCCGGGTGCAGGTGACAGGTCCCTTCAGATCCCCTCTCAGATGAAGCGCGCTCCCGCTTCCCTCTTCCCATTGTTTCCCGTTGCCACTGCGCTTGGGGATGGCAGGCCTCTGTCCGTGGAGACGGGCAGTCCTTTCCTTTTCCCCTTCCCCTTCCCTATTTCCTTTCCCTTCCCTTTCTCCTCCCCAGTCGCCCCCCCGCCCCGACACGCCGCCGCGGCCGCTGTGCCCCGGCCTCCGCCGGCGGGTCCCCCCGGACAGAGCTGTCCTGAGCCGGGGGAGCTGCACACACACACACACACACACACACCCGCCTCCGAAGGTACCCCCCAGCCCCGCCCGCCCGTTCCCCAGCCGCGGCGCGGCCCCGGTGGCGGCAAGGACGGTGCGGAGGGGGCGGTGTGCGGAAGTGGAATAGGATGGGATGGGATGGAACGGGATGGGATGGGATGGGATGGGATGCGATGGGATGGACAGGCCGGCCCGCCCCCCTCCCAACACCCCCGCTGTCCCGGCAGCCGTCGGAGGCACCACCACTGCCTCCTGCCCGGCCCGGGCCGGCTTTGCCTCCCGGCGGGAGCGAGTGGCCCGGGCTCCCCGCGGCTGTCCCAGAGACACTGCAGCAGCGCAGTGTAACAATTCCTTGTTCCCCTTTTCCCAGGACAGTATTCATCCTTCCAGCGCTCCTCGGCAGCAGCCACCTGGGTAAGGTACATGCTCCTGTCCGGGGAGCCAAGGAAGGTCAAGGGCCGCCTGAGTCCCCAGAACAATCCCCCGCCCCGCCTCAGAGGGACGCTTCACTTAAACCTGTAGGAGAGCACCGAAATATCATCGCCATTCCCTGCACAGGGTCGTTCTCCCATGCTCAGAAAGCGCAGAGTGGTTGTGCCATGGGCTCACTCCCACTAACCTCACACTCGCATCCAGCCTTCCCATCCCAGGGCGAGGAAGATGCTCTTCACATCACCACCTTTTATGACGAGAAGGTTTCCAGGCAGAAGAGGTACTCCTCACTCTCCTACCTCCTGACTGGCTTCTCCTCATGGAAAATCCTTCACGTTCCCACAGATTAGCACAAAGTTGGCTTCTCCAAACATTTCATCAGCCACGTTTGTAGTGCACGGTATCAGCATACTATTTGTCAGTCTGTCAGCCAGAGAGCACCCCTCTTCGTCTGAAATCCTCCTGCCTCCATAAGAGCCATAGCATACATAATTCACTCACTAACCTGTATTACTTAAGTTGAAAGATAAATGAACCCGCCAAGAGATTTCATTAAAAGGACACGTGTGTTTGCATATTGATCCTTCTAATGAACTGTCTGAAACTGATAAATACTTCCATTAGCTTTTTAGTTTGTATTTCTTATTTACAAATATATTCATTGCCATTTCCCGGGCAAATATTGCATCTTTTCCAAGCTGTCAGGTGCTCAATGGGTTGAACTGGCCAAGTGTCAAAAGACAGCAAAATACTAGTTAAAATACGTATTTTTTTAACAGTGAAATTTTGAGAAATTTGTAGTGAAATTTAAAATACTTTTAATTTTCAAGTAATTTTCATTACTTTTATCATGTGCTAAATGTGACCTTTGTAGCTATGACAAATATCTGTCAGGGTTATGTAACAGGGAGAAATTACTTAAACACAGATTGTTTAGTGTGCTATTCATTAAAGATGTTGGAGGTGTTGCCAGATAGAAGAAATAATTTTCAATAGTTTGCTAATTTTAAATTTTAAAACTGTTTTTAAAGTACTCCCAGCACTTTTACTCACAGTTCTTATTCGTGAATTGACTTACTGATACTTGATAAATTTTGATATAATTTAATTAGTTGACAAACGGTAAAACAAAAGCCCCCTGCTATCAGCAGCATTTCATTATAGAATTTCTAGAAAGTTTCATGTCTTTTTCTTGGAAAAGAGTTGACATTGAAAGAATAAATGACTTTGAGACAGTTTCTTTGGGTTTGGTGCATCTAAAAATACCGGTATTTTGAAGATCTGCATTAACATTCATCCAAATTCAAGAGCTGTATTTGAACTATGCCTAAACTCAAAATATTCTAAATCTTGCAATTTCAATGAGAATGATGCTGAAACATATTTTCAGTTTGCACAGAACAAAACTCTTGCCTGAAAACCAGCAATGTTTGTGAGGACTCCCTAAAAATCTGTTCTTCATGACTAGGTTCTGAAACCACACTGTCCTTTTTGCCTTGATTTCTGACTACGGATCTGTCTGCGCTTCTAAGTTTGGCCACTTCTTTCTGCAAATGCATGTACAATGTATGGTATGAAATAAATTCTAACTCTTTTAAAGCATGTATGATAGAGTAAAACACCATTTAATTTTATTTGGTTTTCTGTTTAAAAGTTATATCTAACATCCTTTGGAGGTTTGCTCCTTAAATACAGATGCAAATATGTTGTAGAGGATTTTCCACAGACTTTCTGTCCACGTGGATCTTAAAATCAAAGAGGAATTTCCTTCTCTCCTATGAAAAAACTGTCTTTTCTAAATATTAACTTCCTGTACCACATTTTTTGAAATTGCCTTAACTGTAGGAATACATGTAGAAAGAGGCAGAATCCCCATGTCTTGAAAACATCACACCTTTCTTATAAATAAAACCAACACCTAGGACTATAACTTGAAGTAGACTTTCCAAGATTTTAACCACTAGACTTCATTGAGTTTTATGTCTTCTCATATACATCTGTAAAGATCAACACTAGACATTCTACTTCCAAGTAAATTTTAGAGCTCTTAGCTTTATTAAGAAAATTATTTCATTCTGGCTAAGATTTGAATCTAATTAATCTGTCTTGCAGTTTAAAAATGATAACTAAATTCAAGCTGCATACTATTCTTCAGAGACAGCTTAAAATATTAATTAAGTAAAGAGTGCATTTTCCATTTATTTTAATTACATTAATACAGTTTCAATAAATAAAATAGTTCTATGCTTCATCAAATCAAACAAACTCGGATGCAAATTTTTCTATTGATTAGTTCTCTGTTCACATTGGCCTGTTTTGACTGCTTATTTTTAAATAGGAAAGAGATGCAGAAATGTTTGGGGTTCCCATTAGTGAAATGAGGTCCAACAGTCTGAAAAGGTCAGCTCAGCCTTCTAGGAGACTGATGTAACCCTGTAAAAGTGGCACTCTGATAATGTATTGCTTATAAAGGTAATCAGTGAGATAAAACTGGATGCGTTTATAGACATTTTTAAACAAATGAAGGTTTTACTTTATTACATTTTTCCAAGTAAGTTCAAAAAAATCCTATTAGATCTCTCTGATCCACTTGCCTGTGATGCTTACTGATCCACAGACAAAATATTACAAGATAAGTGGATGAATTGCATTTTTAATATTCAATTTAATTAAAGCTGACATGTTCTAGATTTGCAGGTGCACCTCTTTCTTGAGATAAAGCACAGGACAAGACAGTGGCAGTTATGTAAAAAAATAAAAAGCGTCATTCTACCTAATTCAGTAATAATTCTATCACTCAAATATTTGAGCATCAGCATCAGTGGAAGGAAAACTAAATATTGAAGACAAAGTTTCAAAATACCATAGAAGCCATGGCAGGTGTTTTGAAAGATGTCTTTTATACAGAACATGTGGAGTCTCTTTGTAATGTAGGGCTCAATCCTGCCCACTGCATTCTAAGAAATTAAATATAAATCAACAGAACTAATCAGAATAGCAACTGCAACACACCAGTAAATATTTTCAGAGTCAGGTTTTATGTAAATTGGTATTTCACAATAAAATAATTGCAATATTGAAACTTTAATTCCACTGTGCTTAGGTTTATATTCACAGAATATAGATAAAAATATTAATTTAAGTTTTAACATGACACTACTAGTGTTATTATGAAAGCCTGATTAAGGAGCCTCTATAAAAATGCTAACTCCAAACCTGTTTAAAGGTAAAACATTATGAGAAATGCATGATTTTACATTGTGGTCTTGTTATAGCAGAATGTGGCTATCATCAAAATGCTGGACTTCTTTTACGCATCAATACTGCGCGTGCTTGCCAAGAATTCAGAGAACTGTTAGGTATCAGTTTTCTCTACTGTAACATCAGCAGATTAGTTTGTTAAAGTGCTATTTTAATATTGTAATTGGTTGTTTGTTTCTTCTTTCCTGAGATGAAAACAAACTAGTATAGTTTACATATGAAAAAGTATTTTCAGAATAGTAGCCAGTGCTGCAAATCTGTAGGAGATCTGAAATCAAGATGTGTTTTTCCTGCCTTTGACACAGATATTGCTCTTTCTATCTTATCTTCTAATACTGGTAGCCTCAGGACAAACATGGATTACGTTAGAAAATTGTCCTTCATTATATTGATTGAAATTCACTTCCAACCTACTTCAATCTGATGTTAGAACATTTTTATTAGCTTTAAATTGTTTTCATTATAAATTTAAAACAATAAAATGCTTTTATAAATAGTTTAAAGTTCTGAAGCAGATGGTTTGCAAAGTTCATTTGTGCTTCTACAGTCCGAGTTTCTTTTTGCACCAACCTTCCATTTCTGACTGCAGAAAAAGACCATCTCTGTGGAATATACAGCAATGCCTTCTATGAAAACATACAGAGACAACACTTAAGCTGTTATACAAATTCTTAAGAAAAGTCAGAATTGTAGAGCACTGTCTAAGCAACTGAACTTCATGTACTAGTAGCACTCTACTTTATTTAAGATTTCTAGTTGCTGCTACCATTGTTTTAGTGTCCCTGATAAGGGTCTTGCTTTTATGTTGTGACACACAGAAACAGTGCAAGTCTGAGCAGCATTAGTAATATCACCAGTAATACTGGGCCTGGAGCTGGGCCTTAACAGATAATTTGACAAAGATGGCAGACACAGAGAAAATTCTTCTTGTACTTTCACTGTACCTAATAAAGACACCACCCCCACTCCCACCCCAATTCCCTGTTTTAGAAAGCAGTTTACCAGGGTTTTCCTCTTTTTCTCCTCCTACTGAAGGAATGACAAAATGTCCCTTCGTTGGAAGCAGGCCCTTGGCCAGTAAAGCAAGTGGGCACTATGTAAGTGGCATTTGTAATACAACTAGAATCCTGAAAGTATTAATACTTACCAAAAAGAGAAAGAAGACTCTGACACTTATAGGAAGGAGAATAGAGACTAGATAACTTTCAGAAAGTCCCTTTCTTCTCTGAGTCATACAAGCATTTGAGAACATTGAAAAATTTTGCTTTTTCTGGCTGTAGAAACAGGAGGGTGACTGCATTGGTTTATGCAACCACAAGCAGCAAAACCTGGATAAATAATCATGTGTGATAGCATGCTAAAAGGAATGTATCACACATTCATTTTAAAAATACATGCTTTAAATTCATATCTTCAGATTAGATATGAAATCAGAAAGGTTGTTGAAAAAACACTTATCCTGTGTTTTCCATGTAATGAGTCACATACACACACACACACCCAGGAGATTTTTCAAATTAAGTTCAAAACAGAGTTCCATAGATTTAAAATTCCGTTTAAACCAGTAGGGCTTTAGAGTCACTGCTGTACTGACTCAGATATGTCAATTTACAGTAAATATAGGTATGGTCCCTAAACTCTTACCTGTACTCAGACACTTGGTGCTTGACACAATTATCACTGAAGTCTCATTTTTTTTTAAATGGATGAAGAAGAGCAGTGGTGTTGATTTATCTGAACAGAAGTTTTCACCTTTAACAGTGGTCTTACAAGTGACACTGAGAGCTACATCCGCATGCCAATCACTGTAATCTCATAACTTTGTCAGAGTTTTGGAAGGGCAAAGAGTGGAGGGGTCATGCCAGAGCTTGATAAAACATACACTGACAAGCCTCTCATGCAAAGCTAATTGCAGAAGGAAAGTCAAAGCTTCTGAAAAGATCTTCTGTTTATCACTTTTTTTGTGATTTGCTCAGTCTTTTGAAAGAAAGACCTTCTTGCCTCTTCCCTCCTTTTAATTACTCTGTGTATGGCAACTTTGTACAAAAAGTTTTCCAATAAATCTCCAAGATTTCTCTTAAATCAGTATCAAATTTTAAATTATCAGTAATACTAATGATGCAGTCCTTTCAAACACAGAGCTCAGAAAAATGTAGGGCTTTACCATCTAAAACTACATATAGAATTTAGTTTTCCACAATGAATTAAATAGTCTCCAACATAGCTGCTGCTAAGTTTTGTGTGTTATGTTTCCTTGTGAATTCAAGGAAATTAATGAGAAACAGTACTTATGGAAAAACTTCCTTTGGAAGTCCTTCCAGCCTCCCTCTGGTCCTGGACTCAGAGCTCCTGAAGATACCATGGAGATCTCAGGATGGATTTTTAATGTACCCAGGGAAGAGCTACAGGTTTAGTACCTGGATCAATTGTTTTGTGCATGAAAGTGTGACTCTCCCACAAGAACCTCAGAGGCCAGGAAATGTGTGCCATGATCAAAGCTTATATCCTTTCCTACTGCCTAGCCCCACTTGTAGGAAAAAAGCACACCAGGGCCTGACTTCACAGGTAAAACGAAACTATGCCTGAAAGTATTGCATTGTTTTAAAACATATATGTACAGGAAGTTTTTAGAGTTATAACTATGATTAATAGAAACATTCAGCTGTTCAGCTCTTTGAGGAAGTTGAGAAGATGCTGTTGAGAAAGGGATGTGTGAAGGCGTTCTTTAAGGTCTTCGTTTTTTCTATGTCATTGTCTTTAATTCGCTATTTTTAATAGTTTTGTTTCTTTAGCTAGGTAAAGCTTTGGGATTGGTTATCATGTCTTCTGCTTCACTAAGCCAAACACTTGACCTGGCACTCCTGGGGACTACTTCGTTGTAACCCCACTATCTATGTTCCCTGTTGCTTGTGCCTTTCATCCTGCTTCCTTGCTTCCAAAACCCCAAGTCAAGTCCATGAACACAGAAAGTCCTTTAGGTCCCCAGTTAAGGGTTTAAGTGAGGTGCAATCAGTCCCTCGGTCTCCTACTGGCCTGAAACGTCTCAGCACAAATATAATTTCTTTTCTTTTACGTGCAACATTTTAGTTACTCTACTGTTGATCACAATTAAAAATCAACTGAAAAAATATCATTCCTTTAGAAAAGTTGCCATAGAAACAACACCAGAGAATTCCCTTTAAAAATGTCAAGATTTCCCTCACATTTAAATACAGACTCCCAGGCATTACTCATGCACCATTAAAAATTGCAACACATCCAGTGAGTCATTAGTATAAAAATATATCTATAAACATACACTCTTTTAGGATAAAGATGTTTTTGTCTCAATAAATGTATATCATGACATGACCAACTTTTGATTTTATCTTGTTCTCCCTTAGATCCCTAGAGAAAACTTGAACACTGTCACCTCCTGTTCAAACACCTGATTGAGGAGGGAGAGAACAAAAATGAAGAGTGACAAAACACACAGAATGTGAGAAATGCCAGCAAAAGCTACTCAGAAAGGAAGAATAGCTTTGAAAACATATTTACATGGTAGTAGACAAGATGAATGGAAAGAAAAATGTATGAAATGAGACACAATGCAGACATTCTCCACACAGAGAGAATTTTAATGTTATATCTTAAAGTAAGAAAATTTTAAATTGAGAAATTTCCTAATATAAACTAACCAAGGCTATGGTACTGGGCTATATTAGTTAATTTTCATTTCTTTGTACCAGTTTGTAGTATAACATTAATCTCATGTACTATTCTACTCCATCCTCCTTCTGTGGCATAGGTAGAAAACTCTGACAGATTTTGGCAGAGTAGAAAAAGGTCCTACTGCATTAGACACTTTGATCATATGGGAGTAGAAGAAAATAAGCTGGAGTCGAAGTGGAAGGTTCTCTGCAAGTAATAATAATGTAAATTTAAAGAAAATTCAGAACTGGTCACAAAGAAAGCTGATAAATAGTTTATTCATAAACTCTTGCATATTTAGAGGAGATAATAATATAAAGGCATTGTGCCTTCCCTTTGCATTACTGGCTGTGCTGTAGATAAACAAGCATGGCTGAATGGAACCAGATTAATGATAATAATGACAGTTTTCTCATTTTCTTTGTACTAGAGCCAAACTGAAAATGAGGAAAAACAACAAAATTGAACTATTTTTTTGTTCTTCAGGCTCTTATAAAAATGTTTCATTTCTTTCATTCTCTTAATGCAGGGAATCTTAGAAATTTGCCTCTGAATTTTTAGTAGTAGAAGTCATCCTATTTTTACCTAGCCCTATTTCCTCATTTTTTTACTTTTTTTCCATTTTTCTCTCCCTTATTCAGAGAGAGAAAAAAAAACCATTGAAGGACAGACAGAAGGAAAAGAGTAAATCCAGTTTAAAAAAAAGCACCAAGCAAAATTGTTTTTCTTTCTTCCAATATTTAGTTTCTTCTAAGCATTTAGATTTGTTAAAAATGCTGCAAACATTTTCCATATTAAAGAGAAATTTCAAATACATTATTTTATCAGGGTTTTTTTGTTTGTGTGTTTGTTTACACAGAATTACGACATGGGGAAGGTTGGAAGGGACCAATGGAGTTAGGCAGGTTATACTACAGCATATTACTCAGGATTGTGTCCAGACAGCTTTTGAATATTTCCATAGGAGACTCCACAACCTCTCTGGGCAACCTGTTCCAGTGCTCAGTCACCTGCAGAGTGAAGTCCTTCCTCATGTTCAGGTGGAACTTGCCACTACCCACCTATCAATTTATATAATCACCAGAGTCTGATAGTTAAAATATATGTTTAGGTTTTTTGCTGTTAGAACTGTGTTTTCTGTTCCCACTTCAACTGACATGGAAAAAGAGAATAAACCCAAGGAATGAACTGAGATTATGTGAAGGTGCAGAGCAGTGCATATCAGGACAGATGTATGTAGAAGACGCCATCAGAGAAACATGCTCTGGAAGTGATCCCACATTTTAAATCAACTTAGGGATTTTGATTATAAATTTCCTGCCAATTAGAAGGATAAACACCTGTAGTATTTTTATCGTAAAAACAGGAAGGGCAGTGCACAGTACAGCTGTATCTGTTGTATCTTTGATATCTTGCTTCTGTTTTATTTTATTACTACTTCTGAAATGAAAGGGCAGGTTTTGAAAATATTTAGATACTGTTTATATTTAGACATTATTTTTCACCAGCACTGATCTCATAAGGAGTCATATTCTCACATTTGCCCCAAATTGTACCCCAGCTGCACTGATAACAGGCTTTGCTCAACAGGCATCTAGTAAGAGGCATTGCCAGCATGGACTGCAGAGAAAAGTTTAGTTATGAAACAAACACAAGCATATTGTGGCAAGTTTTCAGCTGGAAGTTGATTTTAAATCTTTGGTAATTATGTTTCTATTCAGTGCCACAGAAGGAGTTTCACATAGCAATAGATCTGTTTGTTTCAAAACCGAGTTGTTCAACATTGTCTGGATCAGCAAAACACATTTATTGGTTTACAGACTCAGTGCCATAACATTCTGGGGTGCCCATGAGAGTTGGGCTTTGCATCTGGATATCAAAGGTAGGTGATTAACGTGCTGAAGCTGCCCTGTCAGAGAGCTCCCCACTGACCACACATCCGAGCACAGGTTATTTCTGTGTAAAGTGAGAAATTTGCTAAAGGGAGGTGTTATTTTCTTCAGTAGCCCTCCTCACCTTGTTTCTTCAGCAGGATGTATTTACTCTCTCTATTGTGAGAATTCCTCTGTGTTTACCTCATCATTCATCTGCCCTTAGATAGGAACATATGAAGTGGGACCAACACAAAGGCCTGAGGTTCAGCCCTGAAGTCCTTTCTGCATGGTCCCATAGCTTTGCCACACATAAGTAATACACCTCGCCCTAGAATCTCTGTGCCACTTCTCGGGTCCTCTCTCTGAAAGACGAGTCGTTGGAGCTGTAACAGTCTACACTGGGGAAGGTCTGTCCTAATCTATTTTTATTCACATGTATGAATCACACTTCCATGCACCACTGCTAGAAATAAAATAGTAGCCCACCTCAAAGCTCTAAATTACTTAGGGCTTAATTAAGAGTATGATAGAACAGATATTAAATTTAAGATGCAGTCAGTGGGTAAATTAATGTAGACACAAGTTCATGTGTCTGCTGCATACCTCAATCTGGTAGTTTCATGCAGAACAAATCTCCTACTCCCTTTTTTTCCCAAGACATAACATAAAGTAGTGTAACAACCATGATTACCATTATATGACAATTAAACAATTTTGAAATTGTAGGGTTTGGCAACATGACTATCATATGTACGACAAAGAAAAACGGTATCTTTCTGCATCAGTTTATCTCATACGTGAAAAAGCATTGGATCTTGGCCCACTCGAGTTGCTTTGTGACACTGCAGTTTTCAATCAGCCTCAGGGCTGGGGCAGGCTGATCCTCAAGCATTCTCCTGCATCAAAGAGGCAGAAGAGTGGTTGTATATTGATTCCTCCCAGCCTCTATAGAAAGACCACTCCTTCAGGATAAGAATACAACAGGAGTGCATTAAAACAAGAACATCAAACTTCTTTGTAGGGAGTCCCCTTCCACTTTTAATTAGGGTGATGCTGAGTGAGTGGTCCCTCAAAATGGGAAATGTCTCAGGAAGAAGACCAAAGCTCTCCTGTCTTACCTATATGGGACAACATGTGAATCCTGCACACTTCACAAGTTTGAGCATTCATCTGCATGGAAACAAGAGATGGAATAAGGTTGCAAATGATTTCTCATCCCAACCATTAGATCTGGCACTTTTTTCAGTAGGACTCCTTGTTACAACTGGGCTCTTTTACAGGGAATTTCCTGGTTGCACTTGATTATTTGCAATAAATGCAGAGCTGGGCTAAAATACAGCATATTATCCAGTTTCCTTGGTAGCACTTTGATTCTGTCAAAGCGTTTACTCTGAAGCACAGGTTACTTCAGCTGATGGAACAGTAGAGGGGAGATGCTTAGGAATGAGCTCTGTCTCTTTGCCCTGTCAGACAGTTTCTAATAGAATATCAGACCAGTTTCTAATTTCAATTTGCAGTCCCCATTCTGTCTCACCACTCACATCTTTGAAACAACCTCTCCATACTACTTCAGATTGTTAAAGACAATTCATATGCCTGAAGGATAATGAGCAGAAAACCAAACAAACAGATCATCAAGATCATAATTTATTTTTAAGCTGCTGTCTTTCTGTGGGTTTCCTACAGAGCCCTGACTTTTGCTCTCTGTTGCTGTGCAGAACAGAGTTTAAGAAGACTATGGATCTGAGACTTTGAAGACTCTTACTTTATACCCAATTGCAACACTAAATGAAGAGCTCCAAAACTTGGCTTTAGTCCTGTTTGTGTGTCACGGATGACATATGCTAAGGAGGGGAAGAGAATTTCTGAAGAGTGTATTAACAATATACAGTTTTGATTGCAATTTGTTAACAAATTTATCAAAATGGATGTTAAATGAAAGAAACTCTACATTTGACCAGAGAGCTGGACCTCATTGTAATCAAGAGCTAGAGTACAAGAATGTTATAAATTGCTTTCCAGTGGCTAAGAAAGGGAATAAATTCAAAGTGCTTTTTATGGGAGAAGAAATCAGCCGACTGTACTATTTCACAGTTACAGTGTATGGTTTAGGGCTACAATTACAAATCATAATTTTCGAGGGTGAACTCCCTGTTTGGAGAAAACAGGCTGAGTAACTGCGTCCCTCAGGTGCACGCTCAGGAAACGTGCCAGGACTGACAGCGTCCGTACATCAGATGCAGCGGCATCAGCAGGTCACTGCTAATTGCAGGGCTGCAAGGCGATGCTGCAACTCCCCTCCTGCACGCTCAGAGCTGGGGGGCATTCCTTCCTTCCCGCTCCCTTATGGTGTTTGGTTAGGGGAGGGCTCCTTAGATACTGGAGTTGTGCCTTTTTTCAGGAGTGAGAGAAGGTTGCTGGAAGCAGACGTGATGCTGCTCGGAGGGAGAGGAGTCACGATTTCCAGGAACTCGCACGCCCAAGATTAACGCGGCGCTGAACATGGGAGACAACAGGGCTGAAGGCAGAGTGCAGCCTCCAGCCCGCTCTCTCTCCCTGCACATCAAGGCACTTAGAGCAGAGAAGCAAAGGATCACCTCGGCGCCGTCCTCTGTGCCTCTAAAAGGTGCTCTCAGATCCTGAACCGACTTTTTGTCACGTGCTAAGACTCGTGCATTGCAAAACTGTGCAAGGGTAGAGTGGGGAGAGCTTGTGCCTTAGGACATCTATAAGAACTGGCTGTATACGAGCGCCAGAGCCAACCACCACCTCCTTCAGGAACATCGCACGACCGTCACAGGGCAAACTGGCCAGCCAGGCTCACTTGCAGAGAGACCAGAAGTGGATGACACAACTAATTGCAGCTGGTGGAGTTATAAAAGTTGATATTTTCTTATAACTGCACAGATTCAGAGTGGGTGCTGTGCTCTCGACTGCTGCAGACAAGCTTTTCCAAAGCACAGCCTGTGCTGGGCAAAGCCCAGGTCCTGGAGCTGGCTGGAGCCAGGCACTGGGCTGCCCTCACCAATGTGACCATTGAAGAAACCGAACACAAATGCTACAAGATCATCATAATTATATAGAGATGTGTGTAACTACAGACAATAACTGGAGGGGAGAAAAGTGAGGGCAGCTGGACTGCAGGTTTGGATGTAGGCACTTCTCACTGCAGGCTCCTAAATCCTGCACTGAATTCAGCCCCAGGTTTCAGAGGCAGCAGCTGCATTAGGCATTTTCCTCAGAGTGTCAGCTCTCAAGCTTCTTAGAGCAGGGACATTCATCATCTACAGAACTGCTGGATTATTTATCATTGAGAAAAATCAAGCACTCATACATTAATTTAAAATATTAATATCAATCTATTTGTCAGCGAAACTCTAAATGGTTATGAAATATGTGTGGTGCAGCAGATTTTACTTACAGGAACACCAAACCATACCTTAACATCTCTTTTGTTGGAATTCATCTATAAACCCTGTGACTAAGATATGCTTTGACTTTAACACCTCTCCAGTGGCTTGCTGCTTTTCTTTATTAAAAAGGATCCCAGCAGAGCATTTTTTCTTGTTATAGATCACTTTTGCCCCTCACAGTAGAAAATGTGTGCTCACACTAATTTCTATATAGCAGATTATTACTATTTTTTCTGTGATGATCAGATCTGAACAACTTGTCCTGGCAGAATGATTTATGCATCTCATTTCAATAAGAATAGGCCTCCATTTGATTTTGAAGAAAAGATAGTTTGTTTCTTTTTTTAAACAACTGAAGTTAAAGAGGATTACAGAGACCTTTGGAAAAATAAAAGGTGTAAACATTTTATTTACATTTGCCTAATAATATTGTCAGCACAACAACAACCACAGGCTTATTTTAAAGCCTAGAGGATTTTAACATAGTTGGTATCATAGGCTTTTGATGGTAGGTATAGGCTAGAGCTGCTAGCTGGGCCAATTTAGACAGATAGGAGGGGAACTGTGGATTTTATGGGCTGGTTGGGACACTAGAAGGAGAAATCAAGATGCCTGTCTGGAGTCAGGTCAAGACACATTCATGGAAAGCCCTATTCATCCTCTTATGGCCTGGCCACACAAGGAAAATCACATTGGCATAAAACTGTCTCACAAGCTGGAATAATAAATCCAAGATTGGTGTTGGGACCAGTGCACCTACTCCAGGTGAGAGGGACATCAATACCTCCCTTAACTACAGGGTTTATCAGCCCTCTCTGAATCCTCCAAGGTATTCATCCCCAAATTATCTTCATACATTATCCTCTCCTTTTCAAACTAGAATATTTTATTGGCACACAGTGGGTCAGATGGAGATGAAAGGATGAATGGGAAGAGGACAAGGTGATTTCCATCTTCAGATTCAAGCCAGATCACATCAGAGCAGCATAAAAAGCCCTCCAAAGCTAACAATGACAGCCAAGTGTTTTGTTCTACAGATTTCCATAAGTCTTTGGACCTTGGGAAGGTGAGGTGATAAGTGGGCATAGAGTTTCTGGTTTTCTTCCCGTGTCTGCCCATGACACTTTGTATAATCTTTCTCAAGTTATTACATTTATCAGTTCCTGAGTTTTCTTATTTGTAAAATGGACATAGCAGAACTTCAATCCCTCACAAGCCTGTTGTAGAGCTCAATTCATTAAAATTTATAAGATGCATTCAAGTTTTTAGCCAAAAGTTACTGTATAAATTGCAAAGATTGTAACATCTGTTTCCCTACACAGCTGAATATAAACCAGAAGAAAAAAATAATGTGTACAAGTTTTATTGTGCTACCATAGCCATTTCTATATTTTTCTTTATGGCTGAAGTTGAAAAGTTATAGGTAGGTATTCCCAAGTGGCAGGTTCTTTTTGAAGAAAGTGTGACTCTCCTTTGGGACCACCAGAAGAGACCTGCTTCTGGACTGGGTGGGTTTCTAGCCAACAGAAGTAACATGAACTCACTGACTATGGGATCAGATCTCGAAGCTCACTGCTAGACATCGACACAATATTACTAACAGGAATTGGAAAATTACACGGCACAGAAGAATTAACATTAAATTAAGCGAGATGTCCAAGTATTTTCCAAGTATTTTTACCCTGGATGAAGAGTAACCAAGAGGGACACAATACAGTTAATTTAAATATCACAGCTGATAGACAGATGTTAAGACAGATTCCTGTAACAAGTGCCATAAAGCAGGAATAAACAAAGGTGGCTTTGTGAAATATGTGAAAACCAGAATGATAAGGGACAAAAACTAATCTTCTTCTTGTGGGTGTTGCATATGTGAGGATTCTAACTGGTCTTCAGGATGGCTCAAAGATTACTTATATCATTATAGTGCCAACACTTGGTCTTCTCAGGATCTTTTAATATGCCATGGATATGCAAAGTCAGGCAATCTATCTCAACTCCACCCATAAAATGAAAAATCTAGAGTTTAATGAGGTGACTGCTAAGGGATAGTGAATTTCATTAAAAAATGACAACAAGAACAACCTTCTGTTTCAATGTAGTCTTGGGGAGAAAGAGAAGAAATTAAGAGATAATAATTGGTTGGCAAACAGCAAATACATGAATACTTGCACAATGAATTTGTTTTTTGCAGGCTGGTCAGAAGAATGAACTGCTTGGTCTAATTAGGAAAGCCTAGTATCTAATGACTCTTACATTCCAGTATTGTGAAAAAAAACCCCAGCCCCAAAACATAGGAGATATTGCATACAACCAGTAACAAATTTAAGCAGGGACCAGAACTCTCGGGCTCTATTACTAGCTCTTAACTTCTCCTGGGCATGCAATTTAACCTCCCTATGGAAGATTTTTCATAAGCACTCGAGGGATTAAGAAGTGCAACTCTCATTAATTTTTATTAGACTTGTGGAACCCTTGGGTCCTTTGAAAATCTCCCTCCCCATGTTTTTTAGTTGACTCCCTGGTTAAATAGGGATAATAATTACAACTGATCAACCTGTTTAAATAATACAGTTATAATATCACTATTATTTTCATAGATTATATTCAGCACTGAAATAAATGCATCATAATAAATAATGCAAAACTTTAACATCTGTTCTGGTTAGTAAATAATTCACAAGTCAATAATTAATTTTCTAGCTGTTCATTTATAATTCATAAATATTTGCCAAATATTCAGAATCTGAAAATTTTTAACTGAACTATTATGTGAACTTTTCCTTTTAATTATTACATACTTGCCACTTGTGTCACTTAGTTGGGCATTTAATTAACGCAGTATTATGTTCCCTGTCCAGACTGAATGAGTGAAAATTTTTAAATGTTGGAAAGAAAGTCACTGTCAACACTGAACCATGAATATTCCCTTAGTATGACTTTTCAGTGCCCACAAAAACTCACAGTGCTTTGAGGACTCACCAGCATTTTCATGAACAGAATGATTTATGGAGTCAATCTCAGCGCAGTTACTCATGTTACGTATACTCGTACTATTAGACTTCATCTGTCAACTTGCCTACTTCCCAGTTCTTCCATTAGCCAGTTCTTCAGTTTACTCCCACTGCTTACCTACTACACCTAATTATTATCTGCCTAATAATCAAAATTTGGATGGGAATATTTTTTAAACTCTAACTGTTTTTACAGAGAAAATGTACCTTTAAAGTATTCATTCAATAATTCCCCTAAAACTTAAATGCCTTTTATACCCCTGTCCAATTAGGAAATGTGACAAAAGCACCTTTCGCACATCAGACTGTGACTGTTTTAACAAAAAAAAAAGACTCCAATGCTCAATCACTACTTTTTATTCTGAAAAACATGCAGCACTAAATATTGCAAATAATCATTACCATCAGTGTGCATTTGTAATGTAGCTTAGCAGCAAAAGACCTGAAAGATTGAGATTATCCAACCTGAGACACCTTCCCTGGCTGGTTAAATTGGGTGATTAGTTTCTGCAGGCTTTTTAGGCTGCAGGGAGTAATGAGTCTGCTCTGGCTTTGGGCTGAAGTGTTTTGAGGAGACATATCTTGTTCTTTCTCCAGTGATTCTACTCAGGGCCAGACCAGCTTTGCTCTTTAATCACTTCATGGAGAAACTGAGCCCTTAACTGCTGACTGAAGATGTTCTTGTTGTTTTAAAAGCAGGACAAATAAATATTCACTTGCTACTTTTCCCTTGGAAGGGATCTCTGAATTCACCAAATGCTCCTGATTAGGCCTCTGAAATTCATAGTCCAGAATCAAAATGGATAGTATTAGTCTGGTTCCCCAGAGGGTGCAAACTGTGAAACTATTTTACATCTGGATTTAAATGCTTGTTCAGAATAACATTCTGCATGCAGCTCGTGCCTGTGTGGGCACATGGGTAAAGGTACAGGGGTTAAAAATGTGTCTGGAAGACAGGCTCAGGGCATAGCCTCCTGTCTGCAGCACCAATGGCTGCACTTCTTTCACTAATTAGACCTTGATCAGATTAATCATGTATGCAGTCCTACTGAATGCAATGGGACTACTGCTGGGGACAAAAGTAAAAAGCAAGTTTGAGTGCTGCAGGTGGTTAGATCATCAATAACTGGAGCCAGAACCTTTCATATAGCGACTCAAGTAGGGAGAAGCTATCTTCTAGCCAGCATTTCCATACCTATTACTTCACCAGAACCATTAGGATTGTTATACAGTGAATATCCCTGAAACAGCAAAGTATCATTATAATGGATTTTTTGTTAAGAGTTCATAGCATCCATAAGCCTATTCACACAGCAATGCACAGCCACAAAGCTTTGAAGAGTGGGGTTTAGAGAGTGGAAAAGTAGCACAAAGGTAATTCAATATGATGTTGGTCTCACAAACAGTATCAAAAGACTAACTTTTACATAGATCGTGACATTTACTTTTAAAGCTAAGAAGATTTTTTTTTCTTGTTCATATTATTCTCATTAGAAAGCTACACTTGTTATGGATTTTTTCCCACTCAGGAACAGATGAATGAGACAAAAAGCCAGATATTTAAAACATTAATATAATGGCCTGATAGCCTGTAAATAAAGCTTTGTTGATTATCCATTTGCTTGAAGTGTCTCATTTGTTAAGCCACCGTTTTTCAGGTCATCTCTGCAGTTTAATCCAAAGTAGCTGTAACAGGTACTAGCCCTTGAACAAGCCCTTGATAAGCATCACCCACAGATGTAGGAAGCAGATGGCAGGTGTGTTCATTATACTCTGCTGGGAGGATCTTTGCAACTTTTAAAAGGGATTTGGTGCAACCTAGGAAAAGGTCTACATTGTCATGAGTGCTAAAATAAATTAAAATTACTTTGAAACAAGAAAAATACTCTGGGAGTTGCTACTATAAAAGCTGTCAAAGACGCTGCTACAGTTTCCTTCTACCTTATATAGATCTAGTCACCTGTACACTTGTTTAGCAATGGACACATACAATCAGGGAGCTGGAGCCCCTCTCCTATTAAGAAAGGCTGTGAGAGGTGGTTTTTTTGTTCATTTGTTTTGTTGTTGTGTTTTTTTTTTTAACCTGGGGAATAGAAAGCTTTGGGAAGACCTTAATGTGGCATTTCAATACTTAGAGGGAGCATTTAAGAAAGACAGAGAACGAGACTAGTGCTAGGACAAGGGGTAATGGTTTTAAACTAAAAGAGGGTAGATTTAGATACAATATAGGAAAGAAATTTTTTATGATGAGGGTGGTGAGACACGGGAATGAGTTGCTGAGAGAAGTTGTGAATGCCTCATCCCTGGAAGTGTTCAAGGCCAGGTTGGATGGGGCTCTGAGCAACCTGGTCTAGTGAAAGGTGTCCCTGAACCTCTCAGGGAGGGTTGTAACTAGATGATCTTTAAAGGTGCCTTCCAACCCAAATCATTCCATGAATCTATGATCTCATGATGTTGGCCCCTACTACATATATCCTAATGTGATGTTGGCCCCTAATAAATATTTAGTTATTCCATGTACAATGGAACAACTTCAATAGGACAGCTTGAAAGAAAGCACCTGAGAACGTGCTGGTGAGTTACAACAACTTCCAGGAGACCAGATATGTCAGTATAATTCTCAAAGCATGGAAATTGAATCTGGTTGTTCCATGTCCTTGGTGATCTATAGGATAGAAGATAAGGCATTGGCCATTGTCTCCAACTACTGCTGTTTTCTTTTTCTTGAAAACTAGCTGGCAGATAAAAAACTACTGGCAGAATAAGGTTCAAGATTTTAATTCCTATCCAGATCTCCTGATTTTCTGTGCTTCATGATAGATATGTGGCTTAGTCCTTTTTGGCCTCTTTAGGTGCATCTCCTTAGTTCCCTGGTCAGCACTCTAGTTTTATGGTTCATCTACTCTATGCAAACCCTCCTACTCACTGAATGAGTAATCTGCATGGTGATTTTCTCACATACAAGCATGGTTATTAAAGTAGTTGGCATAACAGTGAGGGTTTTTTAATAATGAGTAGAAGAAAGTTACTTTCAGAAATAGAGCTTATGAATCAGGTCCCCATTGTTCTAACCACGTCAGGGAGTTACGGTTAAAGCAGGATACACCTCATTAAATATGTGTTGTACCTAAGTCACAAAGAGGTTACTTACTCCACTACCTTAAGTATCAGGATTTTTGAAAGCAATTGATGATAGACTCTGAAAGTTTGCAAACTTTTTTTAAGAAGGCTATTTCAGGTGAAAGTATAAGGAGGTTTATTGGAGTGAAGGAATTAATGACAGTTTGCTCAACCTTTTCCTCTCATTTCTTAAATAATGCATGATTTGAAATGAGAGCAAGTCAACATCTCGTTATCTGATGGACCCTCCTCTCAAAAGTCCCATCAACATGCAGATTCCCAAAGTGCTAATTCCCAAGGATGCATAGACTTGTCCAAGCCGTTATGGTATCAAGAAGCATTTTATACAACATGCTATTGGAAATCACTTTACACACAATGTCAAGTTTATCCTAAGCATATTTGGTGGTAAGAGTTCCTAATAAATTATAAGGCTAGAGAAGCCTAAGGAAAAGGAAGCATTGTAAGTCCTTTGCTGCAAAGGGACTAGCTTTTTAAAATTATTTTTCTGAAGTTATGACATTTTGCCTTTGGATGATTTTCTTGGCAAATACTATAGACCAGTGTCAGAAGGGGAGGAATAGAGTGACTGTACAATACTTTCTATTATATGCATCACACAGTGGCTTTTGGTTCAGTAGACATAAACAGCTTTGAATTTCAAGGCTAATTCAGATTGGATTTTAGAAACACAAAGTCTTAAAACATTTGCACCAAACTAAGGGATTACACTCTTATCTTATCCTTAGAAAAGCTTTTGAAAAAAATGTGGTATCTCAGATTTTAAATTGG
The DNA here is from genome assembly GCF_003984885.1 of Neopelma chrysocephalum. Classification (NCBI taxonomy): domain Eukaryota; kingdom Metazoa; phylum Chordata; class Aves; order Passeriformes; family Pipridae; genus Neopelma; species Neopelma chrysocephalum. The sequence goes on along the minus strand of NW_020897732.1, from coordinate 7,348,900 downwards.
GTCTTCAAAACCCTCTTGTCTGTAGCTGTGTCATCTGCTTGGTTGCCTATTGTCAAAAGGTAAAATGTCGTATAGAGAAAAGGATTTGCATAAATTGCTATCACCTGCTGGCCATCCAGGTTAATGAAAGTGGAGGAAGGAAATAAAGGCAGGAAGCTTTTGAGCCTAATCTTTCTTGACTGTTTCTGTGCAAAACAGATGAGTAAAATACTACTGTAGTTGTCTTCTTAAGTTGCAGATCATTTACAAGCTGGGCCTGGTCTTGCCCATTGCTATCGCTGAAATCTTTATCTCCACCTACTGAAATCAGTCATCAGAGAGTGGAGAAACCTTTGGATTGCACAGATGTTTTTAGCCTTCTGTTCCCCACATGCACCAGAAAAGATGTAGTACAGGAAACTGTGGGAACAAGCTGTACCAAAGGAAAATTACCCCTCAGTGGTTTGAGCAGAGCAAACACAGCAATTGAACAGTCAGGCTAGAAACAACACTCGAACAAAAAGCATATTAGGGAAGTGCTTATACTCTTAAGCTAATTGAACATTTGGTAAAGAGGGGTTGAAATGGGCAATCTACAGGAGCCTTCAGCTGCCTAAGGGTTAATTAAAAAAGTGGCAGAGCCAAACTTTTTACAGAAGTGGTAGGTGACATATGAGGATAGTGACCTGGGAGATTAAGGTAGCCCAAAAGAGGCTGAGGAGTTTCCCCCCTTGGTGGTTTTCAGGACTTATCAGAACCATACCTTGACTGATCTGAGAATGTGTCAGTTTGAGCTGGACTTGGCCTAGACCTCCTTATGTCCCTTCCAATCACCCTTTCTGTGATCCTAAATAATGTTAAGTGAACGTTAACATGGTGGATATAACTATTTACACAAAAGATAATAAAAAGTATAGCAATTGTGAAAGCAGTAATTTTGTTCTGAGGGATAAATAATGGTTCTGAGAAATTACTACAGCATAAGGAATTTTACCAGTCACATCAAATGAATTGGTTTTTATAGTCCCTATTCTTTCCTGTTTAGATGTTTCACAGGAAACTACCATTAATATTCATGGAGATTTTATATTTACATCAGAAGAGCAGATCACAAAATAATAGACAACACTCACCTTCAGATGAGTCTCATTTCAAAAGGAGTCTCCACAGTGCACTCTATTGTCTAACATAGTTTGCCAAATATGACTTTCCAAAGTTTACTCTTTTTTTTCGGGCAGCAAAAGAAAAGGAAATTTGGCTTGCTGTTGAGGATTTTTAAACAACTGGTGAGATTGATCAAAGCATTGCCTAGAAATCTAAGAGAAAAAGTCACTGCACATGTGCCAGGCTATTCTGTTTTATGTGCTATAACAAACATACTACCACATATATTAAAAAATATTGAACTACGAATTATTATAATAGTGAAGCCCTGGATTATGGCCTGTATAGTTGATCTATACATGAAAAAGGTGTTTGAGGTACCTCTGCATTATTGCTCACAGGAAGATCAACTATGCTGTGCTGGTACTGCTGCTTGGTTTATCTCAGGTGCATCCAGCTCACTGCACATGCAATGCAATGCAATACATGTACTTTCAGGGAAATCTCTGATTGATCTGTAGGAGGCTTATACCTGACTATATGAACAAGTATAAAAAGCAGTCCGGTTATACAGGCAGTGCAAGAGATGCCCACAGAAGGTTAATCCATTCTCAGAAGTTGCTAAGTAACAGTACCTGGAGCTCAGGATCACTAATTACTCGACAGCTCATCTCCAAAGACTTTGACTCGTGTTTTATTGGCTGAACACCACTATTTTCTGGGAGTCTATTTGGGCAGTAGGGGTTGAGGGGTGAAGGGAAAGCTCTGAGTTGATTTAAATCAGTGGAGAATCTTATTTGTCTCACAAGTGTGAAGTTTGAATTAACATCTCAGTAAAAACTCCCCAGTCAGGAAAAAATTCATTGACTTCTGGACCAGCATATACTAATATACCAAACGTTATTCACTTCAGCTATAATAGCCCTATCTCTTTAGAATGCTAAAAATAGAAGGCAGGTGAAGTAAGTTTGATTTTGTCAAGCTATCATATGATTGCAGTATTACACAGAGAATGGAGCATACTTATGTTTAGCATATCCTAGGTAAATAATTTCTGTTTTCTGGAGGTAATTTTCTGTCTGCTATGGATTCCCCCCCCGCCCTTTTTAAAGAAATAATCAATTGAGTCCTCTCCTAGCATACAGGTAAATAAATATGTACCAACAATGGGATTAAGGTCAAAAACATAACCAATGTTTTTCTGTAAATACCCAAGATTAAAATAAATACATTTTTATTATTTCTGTTAGAAATGTCTCCAACATTTGAATGCTGCGACATTTGAACAATAATAATCTTTTGGGCTCTCACTGAGATGTGCATTTTTGCCAGCAAACACTGTAACACATGGCTTTCAGATTCAAAATAAAGTTTGAGCAAACCTTTGCATATACTAAGAACAGGACCAAAGCCAAAGGACCTGCATTTGGTTCACAGCTGCCATTACAATATTAATGACTAATGATGTACAAAATAGAATATCAGCTAAAGCTTATTTAGTGTAAACATTATAGCTATTTCAAAAGCATTAAAACCAATGTAAAATATACCAATTCATGTAAAACATAATGAACATGTAATTCCTTGTAGAGAAAACACATATTTTACAGGACTTTGGCAGACGCTGTGTCTGTAACTGAAATAAAAATCAATATAATTTGTTGTATAATTTAGACATAGCTTTATCCTCTTCTACTCAAATTAATATATGGGTTAGCAATTTATATGCCAAGTCTCACCTCTCAGGGATTAGAAACAGCTGAGATATACTGCAACACTGAGGTTTATGATGTGAAAATGCTGACAGACTGAAATAAAATGGCACTGCTGCTACATCAGGTTGGAAACCTGATCCATGAACTATTGCTGGTTGGGTGTAAATGTCTGAATCCACAGCTTCAGTCTAAAGGGCTTAAGTTTGCCCAGGGGATGTTGCCTAGCCTATATCTCTTTGTTTACAATACTCTTCTAAGTAATATTGTACTGTAAGTGAGCTTCAAATCAGCTACTTGTAGAAATACTATGCTGTAGTGGATCACCAGCACAAGGCTTGCATGACAGCTGAGCCTGCTTAACACCTTAAAGAAGGGATTAACAGATGTATTTTCTCAAGCACTGTGTGTGAGCCTCCTTCCTTCTCCTACGCCTCTGTCTCCATGTTTGCAGCACTGTGGTCCCTGTCCTGCTCTGATCCCCCTGTGCCCAGCACACCTGGTTATTGGAACCACCTCTCCAATTCAAAGACATCCCAATGGAAAAGGACATTCTTCCTAAATACAGTTTTTTTCTGTGGCCTTACCCTGAAGCTGAAATGCCTAGATTATGCAGAAGCTCACAGCTAGACCTCAGGCTAATCCCTCCAGATGAGGGTGTTGTGGCTTTCACCCTGCAAATCTTGTTGTCAAAGTCATTTTACAGTGCAGCATGTCCCTCTCACCAAGGAGCCTTCTCCGTGAGTCCTGGCCAACCTGGGCAGTTATAAAGGAAAAACCCAGCTGCAGTCACTGCATTTGATCCCCACAGAGATCATTATGTTTTACTGTTTCCTGAGGCCATGGCTAAATAGGGCTCGTGGTGCCTTGGGAGTATAAAGAGGAATTTTTCTTTCAAGACACATCTCTGCTTTCTACAATACTTCTCCAAAGTACAAAAAAAGTAGCAAAATGAAAACAAACTATCAGGAAGTAGACTCTGAGTGCTGTACTAAGCATGAAATTCCCCGAGGTGTGAGGTAATTACAGCATCTAGCTGTCATGGTAACAGGCAATGGCTGCAATTAATAAATTTGAAAGTGTGCTCACTATATGTAGAAGATGTTAGGTACGACCTCCAAGAGCCTGTCTGTTTAAGGCACTCCAGTCTTCCCACTTATCCCATCTGAAAACTTGCCTGATGCATCTTGGCCAGGCATCAGATTTTCTTCAGGGATTTTAAACCTTTGTGCAAAGCCACTGCCAGCCGTTCATAAACAGAATGATACTAAATTTCTCTGCCCCAAGGAATAATACCAAACACTTATAATTTAGAGAATGGAGTCTTCAGTTTTCCGTAATGTGTGCTCTTGAATACCAGGAACTAATCTAATATTGCACAAACCCCCTTTCAGCGCTCAGCTCTACAGCCATCACATCAGCATGGTTCTCTAGCCAGTGTCATGCTGCCCTGGAACTGCGAAAATCAATGAAGGTTAAAATCACACACATGAAGACATTGTGTTGATCTGCACTGCCATTAATTTAAACTATTTGAGGAGGCTAAAAAGCAACCCAATTATTTTCTATTTGCAATTCTAGTGTAGGGCTAATACACAGAGCAATACCCAGTACATAAGGAAATGTAAACCTGTCAGTTTGCTGCTAAGTGACCCAGCTTATACAGATGTAATTAGAAAGTTATTAAACCAGAGTCCCTTTAGCCATGGCTTCAGCTGAACAGCTCTGCTACTAATACTATCCATTAAATTGCATCCATTTGTAGCTAGAGCACTATCACTTTTTAATAGCATTACCCCTAACAGTCAACCAGCATATGCTGCTTTAAGCATTAATCCTCTCCTGCCATTGACTACTTATAGACACAATATACATTAAAATTAAAAGAACTGTAGTAGCACTATCTTTGCAGGTTGTGATTAGGAGGCACACCCTCTCTTTGAGTTGTGCAGGTGCCAAGGGCCAGACCTGATCTCTCCTGGTCAGAGCATAGGAGGCCAGAGAGTCTACATCGTGTCCCTGGCTGTGGTGGCTCACCCGAGGTGATGTTGTACCTGGGCAAAGGACTGTGCCATGTCACCTGCAGGTGAGCTGGTGACCATCTTGCCAACTTTGTGGTAACAGTGATGCCTTCCTTGCATGACATCGCACCTCCTTTAAGGAGTCTGTGACTAAGAGGGGGCAATGTTTAGCAGAAATCAGCCAGGTAACCCTTACATCAAGGTGCAGCTTGATGTTCTAGGACAATTTTTGCCCCATACCCACCGTTTCCGAGAGCAGCCCATGAGATCACAGAGGGAACCTGATTCAAAGTGCAAGGTAAACATGGGGATTTGTGTCATGTAATCAGACAACAGGTCTCCTCTGTCCAGTCCTTGAGAAAGGTTGAATCCTGCCCCTGGGAAAGATATTCTCATTCCACTGAGCCCTCTGGACATCTCTGAAATTCACACCTCTACACATGTCCATGTGTGTAATGAGTAAGAGTTACTTAGATACACACAAAAAATCTTCAAAATAGGTTCAACTGGAATACAAATGAAGGCCTGTGACAGGAAGAAAAATTCCTTCTTTTTTGAGTTGACTTTTTCTATTTCCATCCACACTGACTGATCTGTATTAGCATGAGAAACAGTATAATTTCAGTTGCGGCATTTTTAAAAATCAGGTATTTTCCAAACTCCCCGCTCTATCTGTGGGAAGATACATTTACTAGAGATTCAATCTAGAATCATCCAAACTTCTGAGGTTGTACTGCATGAAATAGTTCAATTAGGTAATGGTACATCAGTATTTTTAGGAGAACCTTCATTTATTACATGGAAGGGATCATAAAAGTTGAATGAGTTCTGGAAATAACTTGTTCTTTTCTGAGACTATTCAAAACCTCATCTTTATTTTTAGATTCAAAAATCTGTCTTAGTTTTAAGCTGTATAGATACAGTGTACTTAGAACATATATAATTAGAAAGGAGAAGTCTGGATTGCTCTAGATTAGGAATGGTAAAATTTTCCTTAAGCCTGATAGTGGCACTGAGTGTGGTTTATCACTGGAGACAAAATATTTCTTTATAAGAAAGTGACTTGCTTCTCAAATTCTTTCAGGTACAATCATCTGTCAACTGGGTCTGCAGGATCTAACCTCAATTCTATACATACCGACACAAACAGAAATGGGGGAATTCTCTTCCTTTGTCTAGCCTCTGTCTAGTCTTTTATCTGCACCTTCCCTCCTGCATAGGATGTGTCATTGAGCTCTAAGCCCAAAGGTTACATCAAGTACTTTTAACTGTATCCATAGGTCTGATGCACTGACAGTCCTGGACTTCCTGTCCATCTGTGGAATTTCTTTCACTTCCCTAAATACTGTAGAAACTGTGTTTCTGATCATGTAGCTTTCTACATTGATTTCATCTGAAAGCTTGCTCATTTTCAACTAGGCATTTTTAAAATGAAAGTGTTCAGCTCCTATACCCCAAAAGTACACTAAGGCACAAAGAGAGAGCCTGGGTTTCTCAAAGCATTCCTAAGAAAAGACTGCAAGTTCCAGCAGGTAAGGCTCCCTGGCATTCTGCAGTGGAAGATCTTAGAAGTAACAAATAAAAGAACTTATGCAGTGCTAAAATACTAATAACTGCAACAGAACCATAGGTTTTGAAGCACTAAGAAGTATATGTGCACCTCCTCATCAGAAACATAGAAGTGTATAGTGAAAATATTAATGTGGAAAGAATCAGTATAGATGAAACTCAGTGCATGGATGGCTTTACTGGAGTAGGCTGTCTTTAAACACAGGTGAGCAATATTAATTGTTTAGATCTTTGAAATAACAGAAAACTACAGCATAGAGCACAATATGGCATAATTTTAGATAAGCTGTATAAAATTCTTGCACTGCTGGCTTACCAGTATGTGCTTTAGACAAGGTATGTATCAGAAAAGAAAATTTTGTAGGAGAAAAGTCTGTTTTTCAATTTCTGTTTGTTGAATAGTGATTGTATCAGCATCACTGAAGATGCTAAGTTTCCTGCTGAATTAGATGTTTTATGGTTCCACGTCACAGCATTGACTATATATATCTAAATGTTTTATAAGTAAAGGACACGAAGAGTCCTATCCAAAGAGAACTCCTGAGCCTGCATATTACCCCATCATAATCCATATAACCAGGTCTGACCTAGTGTGGCATCTTGCTGATATATTGCTGTAACAACTACATATACACATTGTAATACAGTTCAGGCTATTACCAATAAAAGTCAGTTATTTGGCCTCTGACATTTATACAAGCCATAAATATCCAGAAATAAGAAAGCTAGATCCTGCTTTCCTATTTCTTGTCTTCCTAACGATGCAGTTTTTTTCAAACTGGTTAACAGCCCTGTGTCCAAGACCTGTTCAGCTCTATGCAGTCACTGTGGACATTTCCATTTGTCTAAATAAATGCAGAATTTTCACTGAAGCTCTTTAACAACTATTTTTCCCTCTGTGCTTTTGACACCTCAGTTATAGTCTCTCTGGGTTGTAACATGAAAATCCTTAGATGCTCTGACTTAAATAGTCCAGTTTTGATGCTTTTACTGCGACGTGCCTCCCTCCCAGGAATCATTTATAGTTTAAAGCCAAAGCTGGTAGAGCTGGCCAAAATTCTTTTTTTTGATATACTGAGCTAAAACGTTGCAAAATAAAAAAAAAATATAAATAAAAATACATTTTCTTAAATTTTACAAAGCAGAAACACTAGACCCTTTTTTTAAAAAACCCAAATATCCTCTCTACTGGGCACATTTTGACACGTTCTGTTTTCCGTCAGCTTCAGTCACTGCAACTGTCTTCTACCAGGAAACCATGAAAATTTAGCTTTTTTGTTTTAAATATGTCCATTCAGCCTTGGCACAGCAGCTCCTAGATGCACTTGGATGGTTAAATACATTTACCAAAACATTTTAAGTCACTTGGTTCAGATAAAATCTGTGTAAACAGAGACAAGCCTTGTGCCTTACTCAAACTGAACTCAGCAGTCTGATCTCAGCACCAAAACTCACTTAAATGTGCCTGACCATCCTGATTTAAAGAGCTGGTGGGACCATGTAACTCATCTAACTTGAGACATGGGGTAATGAGCACCTGGAGAATTATAACTATTTTAACACTTAAACACAAGCCTCACTGCCTCACCTGATTGCCACCATGACAAACCCCATTGACCAGGCCTGGCAAAGCCACAGCCCTGAAGACAAAAACTGTGCTCCAGATCAATGGGGACTTTACTTAAGCATCATCATGGCTAGGCTTTGCGAACGAAGATTTGGGACTTAAGCATAAAGGCTCTGTGTAGGAATGGTGAGCAACAACCTATAGCCCAGCTGGGGCTGGCCCATCTTTCCAAGTGGCCAGCTGCTCTCTACCAAGTTAGGTAGAGTGGATGTCACCCAAGCACAATTCTAAGCTTGCAGACAAACACAAACCACGTATCTCTGTGAAGATCGCTGTAGGAATTTGTGTCCTGCTTTGAAACCTAATAAAGCCTTGGCTGCCAGCTTCAGACCCTATTACGTTTTTCTTGCACTACCAGCATTTGTTCCCAGGCCCCCTCCTATGCTGCTGATATCTCAACTCCCTACCTCAGACCAGACTCCTGCCTTGCCCCGTGGTTTGACTCTTTCATGACTTCTCCCATTCTTGGTCTTGTTTGTCAGGATTTATTTTGACTTCTTTCGCTCCGATTCAACAGAATTTAACCAACAGGCAGGACCACCCGTGTCCCAGTTGAGACAAACTGAATCAGACTACCACTTGATTTCCACCAAGTTTGAGAATCTGACTACTATAAACATATAATAAGAGCAACTTTTGAGTTTCTTTTCCCAGTTGAGACTGGAAGGCTCTACACTCTGCTCGGTGGCAATTTTTTTTTTTTTAAATTGAATATAATATGACGAATTTTGGGAATGGCGCATCTGCTCTCCTCCACAGTTTCACGGGGAACGGTGGAGGCAAGTCAAAGGAAGACAAATGTATCAAAGGCTATTAAACACAAATATACCATCTGTGGTCCACGAACTCCCTGGACTGCAAAGCACTGAAAGATGGGAAAATTCATCAGCAGAGTGTCACTGGCCCTACTCTGTCCTGCTGTTGCCTGCAGTTGGACACAGACTTCCGTGGTCCAAGAAAGATGTTTTTATGTTCTCAGGTATCCAGAGGGGAAATCATCATCAACATTTCTAATCAACTGCATTTTTTTGCTGGGGTTGGGGTTAGAGGGGGAGAGGGGGAAGAAATCAGGAAAACTGAAGGTGGGAGTCTTACCATTTGCTTAGTAGAGTCACTGCTTCAAGTGCCCCTGCAATTGCCTGAATGCCAAAGAACTGACTGATAGCACCAATGGACATCTTCCAAAGCAGCAATATCTCTATATGTGTCAGAGAGAAGGTGATGGCTGTGGGAAGACAGAGTAAGCCCAAGCACTCTGTGAAAGGGAGGGCAAGGACCTGCAGAACCTACTGGATTAAATGAAGGGGAGAAAAGGGGACAAAAGAGAACACCCCACACCCCACTCCCAACAGATTACATGTCTTTGGTATGGATTAGAGGCACCATGGAGAAAACAGTGTCCCAGGCACAGAGGGAAAACTGAAGTTTTAAAGCCTCTATAGGCAGAGAAGACCTGAAAGAACAGTCCCTGAGCTGAACTGTGAGCTTGGATGGCAGATGCACCAACAGAGATGAGCCTTCTGACAGAGGATATATCTTCAGTAAATATCCCTAATGTCAGGAGATGTCTCTTCTTCAAGACCCCCTAACAGGAGGGGCAGAATTAAACATTTTGTGGAAACTTGTTAAAAGGCTAAAGGAGATTTGCTCCATTTCTGAACAACCTTCAAAATACAGGGCTGGGCTGTGCATTGACGAAGTGGTGGAGCCTGTTTCAGCTTGTCACAAAGAAGCACAAGATCAGTCAGCATTTGAGATGGGGTGGCACAAACCCTGAGCTCTAATACTGTTTTTTCTGAAAGTAGATGTGTTTCTTTTATGCCCAGAACATGCTCACTCCCCAGTTCAGACCCCAAATACGGAGGAAGGGAGGGTACCACCAGCCCCAGACACGTGGGCAGGGGGTGCCCGGTGGCAGGTGCAGACACACCACAGCATGGGCGGCTGACACGTACCCGAGCCCAGAGCTGCCTGGGGATAACCTCAGCATCTGGCAAGTCTATCTGCTGCAATGTTCTACACCATTTGTCCAAGATTTTCTCTTCTCTCTCTCCGTGCAGTGACCTAGTGGACCCCTAGGAAGAGTCCAGCTCCAATGCAATTAGCACAAACATCAGAAAACGTCTCCCTGTCACACAACTCCATACAGCCAGGGCACAGCTTGAATGTGTTTATTCTGTGCAAAGCTTATGAAGAATTTGCATTAGAAAACAGAGACAAATGGAAATTTTGGCTTTCACTGCTGTTTTTAAAGCAAATGCCACCCAAAGAGCTATTTACCTATTATCCAAATACTGTTGTTGATAGCACTAGCTTTGCAATGTGAATTTTAAAAATTTATTTTAAAGCAATATTAGGAAATGCATTTTACACCATGTAATTATATTAATAAAGAAATTTGTTTGATGTTAAATATTTATTCTTCTCTCCCTGTAATCATACTTTTGATGCAGCATACATTTACAATTAAAAAATGTATTTTCAAATGTCTTCAACCTGGTTTTATGATTATTTGTTAATCACAATCCATTAAAACCTTAAGGTTTTCAGTGGAGGGTTTGGGTTTTGGTGGTTTTGTGTCTTGGTTTTTTTTGCTGTCTTTTTTTTTTTTTTTTTAATGCTCTGTTTTGCTTTGGTTGGCACAGTGTAAAAAGTAATTTGGGTTTAGCATGTAGAATTTAACTAAGCTTTATTTATTTTATTGTCAAAAGTAATAATAGAGGGTGTTTTAAGTACTTTGAAGATGTGCATTTAGTGGTCTTTGAAGCATAATCCCATTAAGATTAATAATGAATTACATCTGAGAAAGACTATGTCCCTTAATGCTAATGTCTTTTGCAAGGTGGATAAATCACTCAATTTAACAGCAAAGACAAATGTGCGGAGGAGCTGTAGTTGCACTGACTTATTTGATGTTGGGAGGTTCTACTTTTGGTTTTTGTTTGTTTGTTTTGGGTTTTTTTTCTGTCTAGAAGACTCAGAGACTTGTGGTCATTGAAAACAATGGGGGGCATCAGGCACAGCGTAAGGAGCTGGTCGAGGGGGGGGATTGTCCTGCTCTGGTCTGTACCTGGTGTGGCTTCACCTCGTGTCCTGTGTTCAGTTTTGGGCAGTGCAATCTAAGATAGATTTAAAGGTGTTAGAAACCACCCAAAGGAGAGCTACAAAGATGATGAAAGGTCTAAAGGGGAAGCCATGTAAGGAGTGGCTGAAGGCACTTGGTCTGTTCAGCCTGGAGAAGAGGAGATGGAGGGGAGCCCTCCTTGCAGTTACAACTTCCTTGTGAGGGGAACAGGAGAGGGCAGACACTGATCTGTTCTCTGTGGTGACCAGTGACAGGAACCAAGGGAATGGCCTGAAGTTGTGTCAGGGGAGGTTTGAGTTGGATGTTAGAAAAAGGTTCTTCACCCAGGTAGTTGGGCACTGGAACAGGCTCCTGAGGGAAGTGGTCACAGTGCCAAGCCTGCCAGAGCTTTTGGACAATGCTCTGGCACATGGTGTAACTCTTGGTGTTGTTCTGTGCGGGGCCAGGAGTTGGACTTGATGATCCTTGTGGGTCCTTTCCAATTCAGGATGTTTTATGATCCTATGATTTGTGTAAAGCCATACCCAGGGATGACCAGCTCCCTTGAAAAATCACCCTCCACTTCCCAATACTGCAAACCTCACTGGAATAGTTCCACCATAGGCAAAGGTTTCCCAGTAAGTCTTGGTCATGCTGTGCACAGAAAACCTGATGCAGCCAAGATGGGCTGAAGAGCTTAATGATGAAGAGAACGTAGCTGCCCTAGTTCTAATTTGGCTCAAAAAACTGTGCTCATAAGCATCCCCTGTGGTCTTTCACAGATACCAACTTCAACCTTCACTCAGTGGTGCTGCAGTGTCCCAGAGGAGAGAGATTCTGCTTCTTTGCCAGGAATGGCAACATTTTTTGTGATACCCATAGCTATCAAGTAAAAGGTAGATAGATGTGAAGCATGGTCGGGCTCTTTTAAGAGCAAGAGGAATGTACCCAAGGGCTGAAACAGAGTCTGCAAAGGAAAGTCCTAAGTTATGGCTCACACTAGCCTGACCACGCCAAGGGAGAATCCATCTCCCTTTGGCATCCTTTCAGGTCCTTGTAGGAGGGACCTGGTGGCACAGATCTCCGTTCCCACTCAGGTGAGATAAACATCACTGGCAGGACACCAGGCAGAATCTCCTCCTGTGCCCTGCTATTACATGTGTGTCAGCCAGCTAAGTCTTCATCCTGCTTAATTTATAAGAGCTAAAGAGATCACATTACACACTGGTACAACCACGGAATCGGTGCTGCTTTGCCCAGCAAATAATGGTGTATGTCGCTTCTGATTACAATTGGTTCAAGGGGACAACAAACCTCACAGTATGTGCAGCCTTCAAAGCACCTATTAAAAATACATTTTTATGTTGGAATTGCTTACTAAGAAAGATGCATTGATTTCTTTCCCTCACATCTGAGAAGCAATTGCACAGACGTATTCAGAAGAATGCACATAATATACTTGAAAAACTAAGCGTGAAAAATCATTTTAGATTTCACTAAGTGTGAATTTGGGGAGAAAAATTATCCCTCTACCTTCTCACTACTAATGCAGTAGGGTTTATTTTTGAATGAAGGCAATATGAGCTTAAATTAAATGTCAAATATAATTTAACATTAAAGCATGAAGTGGCTGAGCATGTGCGTGTCAAAGCTAGCAGCTCTTCTGAGTGGTTAATTGCTATCTACAAAATAATAACCTATAAAAAGATCTCTCATTTTCAGTAGTGAGGCTTAAATTTACTGTACTGGAATAATTCTAACAAAATAGAGCTTAGAAGCCTTTTTAGTAACCCATGCCACATGAAGACACACAATGCCAAATAAAAACATCTGCAATCTGGTTGCCTACTTCTGTGGGAGATGTCTAGACTCCTTTTATAATCAGCAATGAGAAATAAACACTTCTAGGCTGTAGTTCATCTTGTCCTAAACTAGATATCTAAAACAGGCCAGAAGAATCACATCTGAAAAATGTCCGTTTCTCTCCACTGACTGTAAAGGGAGCCAGCAGTGATTAATTCAGGTAGAAAGCTACAAGGCAATGTGTAGTTTTGATCATTTTCTGCCAACAAGATCAACTGACCAATGCTGCAATTATATTTTTATTAATTTTTTTTTCACTGACACCTGATAGGTAACTATTATTAGTGGTAGAAAGCAGCTATTTTCTACAACATGCTGCCCATTTTAGAAAGTAGTGAAATCCTTGCCAAAAGAACCTCCAAGTCTGGGACTTTAACTCTGAGGCTGAACTCCAGAAAGACATTACAACAGTCAAAACAGCTAAAACTGAGCAACACAGTCCCAAGGGACCTAACCTTCCATGCACTGGCTTAATTCTAGCCACACAAATTGTCCCATAGGGCAGATATAGAAAAGTTTTAAAATAAGTTGTTGGCTACCAGTGGGCAGCGGTCTGTCTGATGTAGTACAATGAGCTGGCTGGAAACCACCTCTAAACCAGCTGAGTTCTACTTGAAGGAAGGGGCAGTTGTGACAGGGGAAAAAAACCCAGAGCACAATATACGCTTTTTATATTGGTATACTCCCTTCTCAAGGTTATGACTTAATTTTCTCCTTTTTTTTGATGGTGTTCCTAAATATGTAACAGTACAAATAATACAGAAAAATCTGACTCAAATGCATTAGGAACATCTAGGCAAAATCCTGATATGTGTGAAGTTAATGGCAAAGATACCACTGACTTATATTGATTCACAACTTCAATCCTTCAGCATTTAGAACAACTTAATATCTAAGATGGTTTCCAGAATATGAAATAAGAGTACGTTGTTGTAATGTATCTCTACAACTGTTTCTGAGAGAAGAAGGAGAAAGAAATTTGTGATAAAACAAGAAATCAGTTTTGTAAAGGCATTATTATTGGGTTCAATGGATATAAAACCAATAAACTATAATTTTCATCGTGATTTCTTGTTTGTTTTCAAAATGACACACACACTGATACAGAAGTTTTGGTATAAAAGTTGACAAGGGTCATGCAAGTTACAAGATGGAGAGTGCTGGAAAGTTAAACTAACAGAGTAATCTAAATATACCTTATATAATCATAAAAGATTTGAGTTAGATTTCTAAGCACTAGATATAATACGGAGTGAGTGATGTGGATGAAAGAAATGTAGGGCAGTCACAGCAGAAGAAGTAAACAATTCCTGTCCAAACCTTTCTACCAAAACAGATGCCTCTAAATCCTACAGAGCTGACTTTTTACTTTATGATTAAAAACTCTGAAACCTAAGCAAGCCTTAGGTTTCATTGAAAATTGCTGTTTTGTTTTCTCTCCAGTGTCCAAATGCAGCACAGACAGTGGGCAAGCAGCCCAACATGGGGCAAGGCCAGAGGCAGCTCGTGGCTCTGGTGCCACAGCCACACTCTGCACAGCCATTGCCAAATGTGCAAATCTACAGGAGACTTTTACACAGTGGCACGAGCCTCGGGCATGGTGCTGACATCCTCAACTGTTGCCAGCTTGGCCATTGCTTGCTCTCCCTGTGGACGGTCGGGTGCCAGCCATGAGCTGTTTTGAGCAGCTCCCAGCTCCTCCTGCCTGCTTGTCTGAACTGAGGGGCTGCCACATTGGCAACTACATCTCAGCACTGCTAGAGATGCCCTGAACTACCTCAACTGCAGCAGTGGGAGCTCAAGTCTTCCTCTGCCAGAGCAACAGTGGCTGTTTGTAGCTGGGGAGGCTACAGCAGCCATGGGGGTGGTTCCTCAGCCCTGTGGTCTCTGACTGAGAAAGACAGTAAGGACTTATTTATTATTTCAAGCCCCAGCACAGTGTGCACAGGGAATACCTCCTCTGCTGCCATCCTTCCCCTTGACATACCATGAACAAGCACAGAGGGGCCCAGCGTTATTTCATGGTCTCAGAGAAGGTCTAAGTTGGTCTATTCATGATTCCCAGTTTGGTGACTGTAGAAGTTTGCTGATGTGGGTTCTCCTCCACATTTTTAACTTGTGTGAA
This sequence comes from Neopelma chrysocephalum, assembly GCF_003984885.1. NCBI lineage: Eukaryota > Metazoa > Chordata > Aves > Passeriformes > Pipridae > Neopelma > Neopelma chrysocephalum. The sequence goes on along the minus strand of NW_020897732.1, from coordinate 7,333,836 downwards.
ACCTCAGTGCCTTTCCTGCACTGTGACTTTTGCCAGCCCTCCTGGTAATAGGCATAGGTCCACACCACAGAAGCTAGAAGCAGAAGGTCATGATGATCACATCTTCCTCATTTCAGAGGTATCCCACATGTTGACACCTCTTGCCAGCCTGAGGCAGAAAAGGCCAAAGAAAGACTGGTGCTTTGCTGTACTGGGTGGAAAAAACACCTACTCAGATTGCTGAAAAAGTGAAACATCCAGGGGATGCTGTAGCACCATGTGGAGTGACTTGCATTGAACTTGTATTTCAAGAGAGGCAAGAACATCCCTGTGCAGTGACTCCAGTGAGAACAGAGAATGAGTCAGAAGAAGGAAACAGCGGCAGTAAAACTGGCACAGCAAATGTTACTTAATCTGGCATAAAGTCTGCTGACATCAGATCAGCCAGGAATATTATCTATTTAATTGTTAGTGATTCTGAATTGGTGCAGTGTGATGTAATCACTGTTTTGTGTCATCTGGTTGCTCCTTTTTCAGCAAAGCTTCTGTTCTTAGGCTACTGCAGAAACCTAGAGATCTCTACACCTGCTACTTGAAGTTTGGTAAACTGCTTCCATCAGTGCTATGATGCTTCATTAACATAATCCATTCACCAGCATCTCTGTCTTCTATATATTTGAGGCCATAATGAATGTTTTACAATAAGAAATAATTACTATGCCTACCAAGAGAGGATTTGAACATCTTATAATACTGGTCGTCATATTAAAAATCTACCTGCAGTATTTGTTGCATGGTCGGTCCCCTATTTTTCTGCAAGTTAAACTCCATCACAAATAATTAAGAACTTCGACACCTCAAAATTTGCTGATTCAACAGAAAAGATGGACAAAAATCTTCCGACAGATGAACTCCAGCAAATTTTGCTGAGGTGGTTTAGATGTTACTGCTCTCAGTTATTTTTCCCATCCTTCTGCCAAAGTTACTGCCCCTGGACAGACGGGCAAACTAAAACCTGGGCCCATATCTCGCACAGTCCCGCCAAAGTGCTGAGATATAAGTCTGCAAAGGGACACCCTTGAAGTACAGATGTCCAGACTTTTTTTGTTGACTCTGATTCAGGGCAGAGTTGAAATAAATATCTCCATCAAAAACCTTAAAAACAGAATAAAGGAAAACAAAAATGTATCAAAACTACCTCAGTTTTCTCTCCCACTTGTTCTCTCAGTGAATTCAAGTCACAGCCTTGTATGTCTACAACTGTCCTGTCTCTGCTAGCTGCTAATTTTAGCCAGGGTCTTCCATTATAGGGCAAGATGAAAAGGAAGTTATGAAAGGATGTGAGCCATAGCTTTCCTAAACCTTTTATATTTTCTAAGTTCTTCAGTCAGCTCCCAAATACCTTTTCTCGTTCTCTCAGGGTTCCAGCATACAGAATGGAAACACAGAGTGCCAAACAGATGCAGCTATTTGTAAGAAAAAGCCAAAACCTTCCGTCCTCTCTCAATGATCTCTGACTTTCCGAATCTTGCCTGAACATTCATCAAATATTCTCTTTGTCTGTTGTCACCCCTCTTAAATACATAAAGAACCCATTCATGAATGTATAAACTTTTGTCAGTCTCTAAAGTAAATGGAATTTTCTTTTAAAAGGCTTTAAATCAAACTCACTCAGTGCATGGTGCTCTGTTCTGTTATCCTCCTTTCTTCAGAGACTGTGTCTGCTTTTGATCCTTTATTCCTGACTTCTCCACAGCACTGATTTCTCTGTCAATTTGGGAGCTGTGTCTTGTGTTAATGTTTAGACAGAGTATTTTGATGTTTTTCCTGACTCACTTTTAAAAAAATTCTCTCTTAAAATTTGCACTGATGAAGGTTAAAGATGTTCAAGGTTAATGTAATTGAGGCTTTTGTTCTCCCCACTCTGCACCCCATTATATGAAGAAATAGTCAGGTAACTGTCAATGAATCAGAAATTCCTTTTGAGTTGCATCAGCTCTGCACCTGCACAGGTAACAAACTTTGGTTCATCTTACTACTGTATAGAGGATTAAACTCACCAAAGACCAAAGATCATAGTCCAGGAAAAAGTTCCTCTTCAGGAAGCAGTACTCAGTTTCTATATTTCCTACTTGAACCTATTGCATACTGAGGAAAATATGGTCTTGCTATTTCTGTCATGCTGTGCAAGGAGACACCACTTCAGTTTCAGGAGTCATGCCATCTTTTCCCAAACAACATTAAATATTCTTTAGACACTGCTTCATGTAATACCTGTCCCTAATGGTTAAATCATCCTTATTCTTCTAGTGAGAAGACTAGCAACAAAGCAACAGAGACTGAGTCAACTCTAAGACAGAGTGCAGCTGAAAGAGCAAAGAACTCTTTCTCTAGTGTAGATGTGTATGTACACATATAAATGCATATGTATTTTTCTTATTAACTTTTGCATTACACTCACTTCAGAGATAGAGAAATCTCTGTTAAGAAGCAATGGAGAACCCTGAGATAAAGTAATTGGAAACGTGTCCTTCTGCGGCTCCTATTCACTGCTGGTGTTCAGCAATAAAAAGAGAATTGCAACCATGAATCACAAACGCTACCGTGCTGTCTTAATACTGCCTTTCAACAAATGAAAAGACAAATACCACTTAGTCAAGGAGAAACCCTCATATATCTGATACACCTCCAAATGCTCTGTGATTAATCTTTTTTCTTAAAAACAAACAAACCAAAACAAACAGTGGTTGAACAAAAAAATCTTACATCTGACAATCTAGATTTCTAAAGCTGTGATGGAATGAGGCCATTGGTGAGCAACAGTAGAACTTTACATAGAAAAACCCCCAAACACTTTACTAAGCTATCAAAAGAGCTATTCTGTTAAGTAGTTTTGGAGTAAATAAAACAACACTTACTCCTTTAAGTGATTTGTTTGCATTAAATGATTCATTTGCATTTATTTGTCTAATCCCAGAGAGGTTATTGTGCTGTAGCATACTCACACATTCAATCAGGCTATTCTTTAAAGCCAAGTGCTGTGGCTTCTAAAGTGGGTGTGTGGATGCTGGATAGGAGCAGAGTTGGAATCCACTACATAAATTGAAAGAGTTTCCTACTCTGTATTGTCCATATCAGGCTTGCTTGTTGAAACAACATCAACCTTTCAGCAGTGGGAAGCGGGTGGCCTCGGGAGCAGGAGGGATTCCTGACGCGCCGCGCGGCCCTGTGGGAATCACTGTGAGATGTGTTTGCAAAAGCTCTGGTGGCTGCCACTGTTCTCACTGTGAGCACTTTTTGAACAGCTTCCATAAGCCTCTTCAGGATTATGGTCTCAAACTGCTTAACTGGAAGGCAGTCAGAGTTTCAAGTGCAGATCCCTTCCCAAAGTCATGCACACCCCTCGTGCCTTCAAGGTGGGACTTGAAGGTCTTTGGTTAGGCTGGGCATCACTGCCATTTTTGCCTACATGCTCTTGCTGCTTTTCTTCCCCCATCACTGGCCCTCATCTGGATCAAGGAGCTGAACTGGTAAGAGACTGTAAAGAATATAAAGTCAGAAGATTTTTGTCCATTTAGCACCCAGAACTGTTTCAACGCAATGGATCATGGGCTTAATGCAAGAAAGAAAATGGACACAGATAGCTGGGGTAGGTTCGAAGAAAGTTTTTACAGTGGTTTAATCATATTGTTAAACTACACCCTCAGTTTCTATCTATCTATCTATCTATCTATCTATCTATCTATCTATCTATCTATCTATCTATCTATCTAATCTATCTAATCTATCTATCTATCTATCTATCTATTTTTCTATCTATTTATAAATCCTTCTCCCTGTGCCAGGATTTAGGAGCTCTGGTTGAAAAGGACACTTACATGAGTTCTAATGCAATCTGAATAAATGGTGGCATTTAGGCAGGGGCAATGGGGGGGGGTTGAGACAGCCATTACATAATGTAATTGGAGATTTATCCACCAAAGCTTTACACTTGGAGTGGGACAAACTGGATGTCCCAGAAACCAGCAGTTAAACAAACACTGAATTTGTAAACCCATTCAGAATTTGTAAAAAACTATTGTTGTTTTATTACTGTTATTTATCTTGATCGCGTTTGTTCTGCTTAGAAGAAATAAAACACAGGCGCTCTTTGCCTTAATTGCTGGGCCTATTCTTTAGTAAACAATAAAAAGTGATTAGAGATGTTTTTTTGGCTTGCACAGTCCAAAACCACCTAGTGAGAGTTCAAAGAACAAAGAAAATGCTTATTGGAAGAAATTACTCAGCTAACTAAACTTGTATATCTTTGAGTCAGACATTTTTTCGGCATCTTTACCCCATTTATCAATGCACAATTACTGTCACTATTGTGTTGTGTCATTAGTCGTAAGGTTACAAGTGCCAGTCGGAATAAAAAAATTGCAGTAATGTTGGCATAATTTTTCATTATCATCTTCATTAACCACAGCTAGTGGGAGTAAGAGTTTATCCTTGCTGTTGTCATCGTCATGACAACGCTTCCAAAGCTTGTCTGCCGAGAGTTCACCAGATACAAAAAACTGAATGTCCTCATTATTCCGCTTCTCACACTCTCACCCATGCCAAGGGTGATCCGAGATGCACAGGGCCCTTGATTTATCCCCTGTGATTTCTCTTGACAGCCTGGTATGGTGTCTCAGCTTAAGGCAATCGGTCTGATTTCACAGTTTAATTACTGCTAATCTGAAGGAGCGTGGCCAATGCTAATGAGCCAGCAGCAATCAAAGCAATAATGGCTAAACTCACCCGGTTTCATTCTTCTTTTTTTATTAAAACACTCCTGTCCTGAAATAAGCAAGTAATTTCTCCTTCTCTGCACAACTGCATTGAAAGAGCAGATGAGCTTCATGTACAATTTCATGTTCTTTCAGAAGCCAACCAGAAGATTCCTTTATATTTTGCACTTAAACCTCTGTTTAATGTTAGTTTTCAAACAGCCTTGATTCATGAAAAGAACCAATAATTAGAAAAAACTCATTAGCAGATTACTAGCTCTACCTCAGAACATTGACACTGGCACACTGGGGCCAAAGTCTGGATGGAGGCCTTCTTGATATTTGCAGGTGGGTATCACCAAATTACGCAGCAAACGAAAATGTCTATACTGGTACTCTGAAAGAAAACCTAGAATATTCAGAAAGGGCTTTATTGTAACAGGAATTGATTTCAAAACTGGATAATGATCTTCCCTGTAAAACGACTGGTGCCTTCAGTGAACATCACCCAATATCAGCGACTTCAACGTTCTCCCTTTTCTTAAGGTTCTCTGCAGTTGTTGAAATAGATGAAAAAAAACACAGAAAAAATCTTCAGAACTGATTTCTGTCAATTATACCAGTCAAATACCTGGAGTAACTTCAGGAAAACAGAAACAATTAGGCCCTGTATCTGCTTTTCCATATATCCATCAGCTGCATTACAAGTTCCTTCAGATAAATTTTCTTTGGTCTTTTTCTTCCTCAGAGAAGAACCCTTCCTTAAAATATTTACCAAACTTTACTGTGATGAATTGATTAACATATAAAACCTTTCACACTTTAATGATTTCCCAAAAAGAAAGCAACTTACCAGAAGCAAGAGTGTAACATCAGTGTAAATCCTGGCTACTTCAACCACCTTCATACAGCTATTCCATGTTTACTCTAGTGAGCCATAAGTAGACTCTGGCTCATTTTGAATTAAGCAGAAAAACTGTGTTTCAGTGCTACTGTGTGTGATTTACGATATATAAATAGAATGTTAGGCAATATTTTGCTTGTTAAATGACACAGGAGGAAGAAAGATAGAGAAATCATCTATAAATAAGGGATTTTAGAGCAAATTTTGAAGAATGTGAACTGCTTGTGTTGTGCATATGCTTGTCTCAAGCTTATCTGCCATTATTTCAAATTTGGTGTTGCTCAGTTAACTTGAAGGAAAATAGTTTTTCACAGTTTTGTGGAATGTAGGAATTACCTGACCAATGTGGAAAATCACATCTTCTTTGCAGAAAAAGGTGTTTAATAAAACAATAAATATTATGATGTGCAATTTATTTAATACAGCACCATCATTTAAATGTGTAGTATAGCAAGACAGTGACCCTTTATAGGATTAAGTCTATTATAAATCATTTTATCTCATCCATTAATTAAAGAACTGTTCCGTCAATGATTGTTCCACATTCACAATGTTGTATTTAAAAATAGAAAAGTTCAGACTGCAAGGCTATAGAGATCTATTATTTTGCAGTGGTTTTAAAACTATTTAACCTTTTTTTTTTTTTACTCTGTCTCAGTACAAGGAAAATAATGCTCCGGGTAATCACAAAATATGGCTATTTCTATAAGATACATGAGAGAAAGAGAGTGTCACAAGAGGGGAACATCATTCTAATAATATTTTGTACTCCATCATAGCACTGTCAGAAGATGCCAATGGAGACTCTAAGTCATTTTAAAGAACCACTTCATTTACAGGGAAGGAGTTCACTCCTAATTAAGTTGGAAAGCCTCCAGGGCTTTCTCCAGCCTTTGCAATTCTGATTTCCTTGGAGAACTCCTGGTACATCTAAGAGATCCAGAGATTTCAGTGTGATTAAGACCCTATTGACACAGACATTAAAACAGCACTAGTCAAACTATACCATAAACCTTACACAAAAAATCTCCTTGTCCACAACAGCTCAGGTAAACTGAACTAGAAGTCTGTTGGAATGACAGTAACACAGCATATCTATGAGGCACAAATGATAAAAAGGAAAAAAAAAACATATCTAGGTTAAAATCACTTATCTCCATTAGTACACCTCATCAATATTCATCTGCCTTAGCTGGCTGAGGAACTCAGAAATCTTAGTGTAAAGTTAAAAAAAGATAAAATTAAAGCTAGAAGTTGCAAAATTCAAATCGTGTATGAGAAAGTTACAATTCTCTTATCTTCTCACTTAGAATGGATCTATCTGGCAAGAATCTAACCTGGTGCCACCAAACTGATGTAGCATAGCTACATGAAAGATTTGAAGCCCTGTAAATAAAACTGACATTTCCATATTAGGTCTAAATTCTCTGGTTTGGTTCACTGAGAAACTCCCCAAACTCTACCAGTACAGCAGGCAGAAGAGAAGAGAGGAAGGTGGCACATTACTGCTACTACTACTACTGCTACTACTACTACTACTACTACTACTACTACTACTACTACTTATTAGTATTAGTACTATTACTATTATTAATACTATTATTATTACTATTAATTAATACACACACACATACAACTATAAGATGAGAATCAAATTACTGAATTTCCACTTACACCCCTATTATTATCTCATTCTGAACCAAACTGATTATGTCTAACATAGCAGTGGATTGTTCATATATAGGCACCCCAGCAGAGAAGGCAAGGAAATATGCACTCTTACTTGTAGTTTCTCCCCTTTTTTTGAATATCCATCAGAAGGTCTGGGTTGGTAAGAAGTTGTTGCTCAAGAGTAAGTAGCAAACACAGGGACTTAGGTAAAATTAAGGCTTTGTAAATTTGGGTCAAAGAGAGCAAATTGAACTGAAAAAAACTAATTTTATGTCTTTCTGAATAACGGAAAGTACCACAGCCATTGAATTGTCCTTCTCTTGCCATAAATAGTAATTACTAGCAGAAGTGCAAAGCCTTTTTGTTACAAAAGTGATAGAGGCATCAAATCAGAGATGTCATTAACAAATGTCGGGTATTTTAGTGAAGTGTGGTGCGATGGACCCTGTGACAAAAGAAGCACAATGATGAGAAAAGGCTTCTGAAATATGATGCAGGGACATACTAATTACATGGAGGCAATGAAAACCAAAGAACAGACTGTCAAGAAAACTCATCTGATTTCCTTCCGAATATTGTGAATTTGGAGGTCATCGATTTTGGCTAGCTGTGGATCTGACATCCTGGTACTCTCCCTCAAAAAAAGGAATTGTTCAGATAATTATCTATCAAAGAGGCCAGACCCAGAGCTGCTGAGGCTGCACTTCATGCACAGTTAGAATTGGCTCAATTTTTAAATTACAATAAAGCAACTGCCTTCTATTATTCTAAAATACTGTTGCTGCTGAGGGTTTTTTTGCAAGACAGGAGTAAGACAGCAGTATCAGGTCACTGCTGTGGAAAAGAAGAGATCTGAGGAATCACACAGAAGAATTGGAAGAGAGGGCATTTGAAGTGAACACAAAGAGAGAAAACAAAAAATGAATAAAATTGGAGTGATCTTCAAACATAAACATGTCTGAGGTAAAGGAAAATAAAAGAAAGTAAACATGGTTTGTTTAGCCACCAAGACTAATTCCCCTTCCTACTAGAAAAGACCTTCATAGATCAAAGTATTAGAGCACTCTGAATTTCACTTGGGCTATCAGTGATATCCTGATTAGATTTGTATTTGAACAGAATTCCCATACATTTCAATTACCAGAATCATTGAAGCCAAGTGCTCTTTCAAGTTAGACCTAAATTATCCATTCTCTAACAGAAAGTGAAAAGGCATACAATATTGATACCCAACGTCTCTATAGAGCCATATATACTTTTAGCAGTCATGAGCATAAATGGAAACATTCTGTATTCATACAGTTCCACTGGTAAACAGAAAATTTGTTACAGCAAACTAAAGTAAACATATTCTTGGCTTTTAATTGCTTTAATATCCAAAATTGCTTTAAAATCCAATATCAACCTAGTCTTCAAAAGTGCTCTTTAGAATAATTCCGTGTGCCCAAAAAGATAAAAAAAATTAATTAAAATTAAAAGATACTACAAAAGGTACTGATTTTCGTGAAAGCAAGTACCCTTGATGGCATGCCATTTGAGGGTGTAAAGGCAGATGTACACCAAACCAGAAACCTCTTCAAACAACCATGACTGATCTATTGATTTGTACATTTCAATATTCTTAGCAGTGAACAGGAATCTAAATATCTATTGATATATTCCTGAAAGATAAACATATTCACTGTTACTGAGAAACAGTTTAATGGGTAATACCACCCAAATGCAACAAAGAAAAATGAAAGGTATCTCTATAACAGCTCTGGGCATTAATGAAAATTGTAGTTGTTACTTAAATGCACAAGAACACATATAGGGTCAATACATTATTCACTTAAAACTCATCAAACTATGAAATCTGTAAACATGTGCTTCTCTGACTTAACACCTACATTTTTAATCTAGGATTTAAAAATTACAATTACTCTTATTTTATTTTTTTTTTAATGCAAAGTGGTTCCATATTGTCTCAACTTTTACTTGCTACTATTCAGTAGACCCCAGGGGTCATGCTCTTACTACGTCTTATGCTGTCTGTAAAATTATGAACTGCTTTCAGGATAATAGGGAAAATTCATCAGCAATGATTTTCACTGAATAACCTTCCAGATTTAGAGAACCACCATCCTCCTACCTTACAGAACTTTACTGCTGAAAGATGACTCTGAATCACAATACAGCAAAACAAATTTTGTCAGTGCTTGTTGCTGTTGTGGACCTTTGACCACTTTGTGACTGCTCCCCATCCTCCCTACTCTGCGCTGAAAGGAGCCTCTTTGCCCTTACTATATTTTCTCACAAATTCCTTCCAGTGTATCTTCACAACATCCTACTTCTACTCCCAGACACTTTCCTTATTATTGCAATTTTCTCTAAAAGATGATGCTGTCTAGCTGATCTGGAAGAAAGGGTAGAAAGCAAAGAAGTTTAAAAATGTCACGGTCATCTGGATATATCCTCTGTGAGTCCCAGTTTTTGTGTCCTACACAGAGATACCTGGGCAAGAGATTGGCTATTTCCCTATCTTATAAGGTATATCTTTGAAACCTCAATAATAATAATAATAATAATAATACACTATAATAATAATAATTAAATACCAGACACTTCTTGTAACTTTTCCCTTCTCTTGATGAAATTACAAGTGAAACAAATCTACTATATATCTCCAACACCACGCCACCAACATATCTGAACTACGGTTTTCTTGTTTGATAGTTTAAATAATTTTAGAAAAGTGTTAGGTGGAATGTTAGATGCACATCTCCTGTTTCCACTGAATACTTTCTCTAGAAGGTAGGATAACCCTACTCATGTTTGGAGTTCTCTTACACAGAAAAATAAACAAGAATTGTAGTGTGAATTTACCAGCCAGGTTCAGGTCTTATTTCAAGTAGGAAAAATGTCTCGGATGGAAAATTTAGATGTAATTCATGTGTGTCCTTTTGGGATCTTGTAGGATCTAATTGTCTGTTACACAATTCCACCTCACCAGGGGAAATTCCTGACTCAGAACCTTACTTCGCTTCTCATCAATGAGAAGGGGAAACATCAAAGGACCTTCCATTGCTAGACAGAAACAAGGTCATCATCATTATCAGTGATAACAGCTCTGAATGGATCTATAAAACTTTTGTAGAGTAGCAAATGTGGCACAGACAAGCCCAGATGCAACCTGTTGTGGGTTATCTAAAGCCTTTGTCCATAGCACTTTTCCCTTTTAACCCTTCTGTACCAAACAATAGCTTTTTAAAAGGATGCCAGTAGTTTTCCTGTCATCCCTTTGGCAATATTTAATATTCACAGAGTCATGTTTCGAGGTGTCACTAGCTGCAGCTGTCCTTATTTGTGTGGTCCCAAAAATAAGACTCCTACTTCTTATATGCACTGGCAAGTCTGTCAGCCTGCAGCCCCCAAATTCAGCAGATGGCCATGTTTAGCCAGTGAGATATGGGAGTGACAAAGAGCAGGAACCCTCCCTCTCTCTTTACATCATTAAGCACTGAAGCACAAATCTGAATAGGGGCTCCAGGGTATTAAAATATATAATGGGAAAATGAAAAAAAAAGAACCCAAACACCCCTAATTCTAAACTGTTTAATCACTTCAGTTGAGATGACGAGCTAAGTTAAGCCATTCTACTTGCCCCTACTATTGAGTTCTCTCACATGACAGCTACTGTGTCATCCTCTACAATAATCTCTGTAGGACAGGAAGAAAACTAAACACCCACCTTCCATTTCTAATTATTTTTAGTAAGATATATGAATCATCTTTGTCAATATAACCCAGAGGATAATGAAAGCCTTTAGCAAAGCTAACTTAGGTTACTCTTTCCATCACACCATTAAGCATGTCTAAAATTCTTTAAATCATGCTCTGACAATTATTTTTTTAAATGTTGTTAAACTTTGTAACCATATTGCTCAAATCAGAAGAGATTTGATTTTTCTTACATATGTTGCTTGCAGACAAGAAAAAGAAAAATATGCACAAGCAATCTTTAGGCTCCCTGTTTGGTATCTTCATTTGACTCAGTTTTAAGAAATGTTTTAAAACATTTGTTTTAAAATAGCTTTAGTGTTATCGAATAATTATTTTATATTATTTATATATTACTTTATATTTGCTCTTTCCCAGTGATGTTAAAAAAACCAGTGGGTGGTAGCAGGCAGTGTTATAAACATTTTATACTATATGTATAAAATAATAGGTATTAATATTTACTTCTACTCTTCTCTTAAATCTTCTTTAGAACTAAAAGAGGTAATATCCTATCTGGACATCAAGTAACTCATCAGTGCAGTGAAGGCAATCTGCTTCTGTCTTGTTTTAGACCATCTTCTGACTCAGACATTCCCATCTTGTTGGTTTACACTTAATTTGCCTCCTCATTATCTTTTCAACTGTAAAAAGATGATAACTTCTTTACTGCTTAAATAGAAACTCAATATGGCCAAGCATTTCCTGCAGACAAAAAAAATCTACAGGTTAAGATGTTTTTAGTCTGTCTTTGCCTGTGAAAACCACAAAAAAAAGCCAGGTCACCCCATAAGGATATGTCTCATTTCTCATTCTCCTTTCTCCTTTCTCATTTCTCCTTTGCCTTAGGCCAAAGGCACCTTGTACCTGAACAAGTAAATTTTCCCTTACAGACGACCAACTCTAGAGTTGTACTCTGTTCGTGTTTGCTACTTGAGCCAGTTTAACTGCTTTTTAGCTCTTGCCTGAGGATATGCTTGTTCCTGCCTCAAGTCCTCTTCCAAGTATCCTCAGCTCAACATAAAAGAGACCAAGGGAGTGTGACATGATAGACAAAAAAATCCAAAACAGTTGTCTGAGAAGCACGAAAGATGGGGAGAGGGAAAACAAGTTTGTGTTCCTTGAAGTTTACCAGCAGAGCACAGGCTGAAGCAGGGTGTAATGGGAACCTCTTCCCCTCAGAAAAAGGGAAGTATGAAAATAATAATAAAACAATTTTCCAAGCTTGAGTCTCAGCAGTACATTCTCACAAGATAAAGCATATAAAATATCCAGAGAACTGAAGAAAGATGAAAAATTATCTTTTTACTAATCTCTCTGCATTCAGCCCAAAGCTGCAAGATGATATTTCCCTAACACAAACTTCTAGTTTCTGTCAGTTGAAGACTTTGTGTTTTCCTAAACTGGAAGTTGTATCCAGACCACTGTATTTAACAAACTTGGTTGCAACTTTCTGTCTTGAATTTGTCTAATCCTTTCTTAAACCTTTTTAAACATGTGGTGATATCCAAACCACCTTGTACCAATGAAAACCTCAATTTATTTTACATTATGAAGAAAAAGTATTTTCCTGCTGCCTAGCAGTGCCTCTGCTTCTTATTCTGTGGTAGCAGGGGATGATCAATTCCTTTCTGCACCCTCTAGATCATTTATACTTTTGCACATCCCTTTACATCTTTGCTGCTAACACTGTTATGCACACTGTGAGACTCCTTTTTCCCCGGAGTGAAAAGATTTGGTGCATTCAGTCTCTGCCTGTACAGAAACTTCTCAATTCCTCTGCTCAGGCTGTCACCTTCTCTTCAGCTCTTCCAGTTCCACCACATACAGCTGGAAACAGGGTAACAAAAGCTGCACATGGCTTATGAAGCACAGGAACATCAGAAGTTAGAGCTGGAAGGTATTTTCCTTTCTGTTCCGTTCCTTTTCTGGTAAGTCCTTTCTGTTTGATGAAGTTGCATTTTTACAAGCTCCTGGGCTGTGTGCCAGCATGATGTGAGATGACTTGATGATTTTAGTGTTATTCTTCTAAACTCTGACTTCTCAGCAGTCTTCTGTCCTGTGGGATAGCTTCCCAGGAAAGAAGTGAATTGGCTATGACTGAAGTGTCACTGCTACCTGTGTACAAGCCACCTCTGCTATAGATTTCATCTCAAAGCAATTGTTGCTGTTCTGGAAAGGTCCCTCTGGGAGAAGGCAGGTCCACACCATGGCTGAGCAGCTGCATTAGGCACCACAGTATTCTAATGTAATTAGAAAACAGCTGTGAAGGAACAGTCAATTGTTTTTTGGCAGTCACGGCCAATTTTGCACCAATGCAAATGATGAATCAAATCCTGCAAGTTTACAATATCTGCTGAGAGCATAATGGCAGAAGCCATGCTAATGATTTTAAATCTTGTTTATGCCATTTTTGGCTGATGGAGTAGTCCCCTGTCCCTCAGAAGCCTCCAGTGTGAAGGAATTCCCATACACTGCACCATAACACTTCCTGAGCAGGGGAGAGGAGAGCCAGTGGGTTGGGTATGGAAATCAAGCAGCTACCTTTCAGCCACAGACTAAACATAGTACATTCTTCCTTTCTAGAGCAGAAACCATGCCTTTGAGCCATGCATTACTCACAGCCTCAGCAAATAAATATAAAACTGACAAGAGAGAATAACGCAAAGTACCTGGTTACTACCAGGCTGCTCCTCCCTGATTATCAAGCCCAGTCCACCCACTACGTAGTAATGCATCAGAAATGTTCATCCAGGAGAACAGTGTTATTCCTTTAAACACTTTCCTCATCCCAGTTCTTTTAACAAATATCTAGCTCTGTCAGGGCTATCAAATACAGCCTGTAAACTATCATCTGCTCCTAAAATGTCTGCAACTTTACTGTCTGAATGATGATCATAATCTCTAGGGCCACATTCCCTTGCTGAGGCCCCCCACATGATCTTTCAAAATTATTGCATGTGTCAGCTGGGATTGGAAATGCTTCATAGGAAGATAACTGCTAAAAACATATTTTTGCATTTGTAGCAGTTCCTGTTAACGTGAACAAATGGAATCCACTTGGCAATATGTTTGCATAAGTGCAAACTTTGAGATAAAGAAACGAAACAACATTTAAAAATTGCCCTTTGCCCTTCTTGTTCTAGCCTGAAAATAGCTTCATGTAAGTCTTTAGAAGGCAGTTCTTTTGGCCAGAGAGTCAATAATTTTAATAGAATTAGCATGGGACAGAAATGCTATCCAAAAATGGATTCATGTTTAATCTGGTAATCTGATCCCATATGGCACTTTAAAGAGTGGGAGGAATTAGTGTTTGCTGCTTAAAGAAATTACCCAGAAAATGACTGCTGAAGACAGACCAAATAGTACCTCATCAGCATTCAGTGTGAAAAAGACAGGAGCAGAGGAACAAGAGAAGTTAAAAGGTGAGCTAGCAAAGAAAGCCAAAATTTGTTCCTGCATGGCTGGGAAAGGGATAGCAATCAGATGATAAAGGCAATCTCAAAAATTACAGGATATAAATAAAGAGGAATTAGAATATATTGCACAGGAGGGTAGAAGACAGTTTAAAAGCCAAACGTAACAATAAACCAAACTCCAACCTTAAATGCCCATTCACCTTCTCTGCAGTTCTGAGAAGGTGTTAAGAGCGCACAGTTTTGTCCCATAGTTATCTCTAATCATCCTAATAAGGGAAGCAAAATCTCAGGCACAAGGACTTTAATAACTGTATTGGTCCCGACACCTCACTGTGCTTCATGTCACCATTTCAGGGCACATTTCTGGGAGGGAAAACAGGTGACTCTTTCTGCCTTTGTCCCTCAGTCCTGCAGATCTGTTTGTTTGTGTGACCTTGTGGTGAACTAGATTGAGAAACTCAACTTACAACTAATCCTGTTAAAGAATTAAAAAAAGGACTGAGCATAGTTTTAATTCAGCTGAGGTCAGCCAGTTCATCTGTAGCCCTGCAAGAAGTGGCAATGGCACAACTGAGGAGCCACCCCTGGAGTGAACAGTTGGAGCTAAATGGAGTAAACAGATGGAGTTGAAGAGGAGAAGAGCAGGAGCAGCTCATGCTGCCTTTGATGCCAAGAGCGACGTCCACGGAAACGCAGCCTCAGAGCTCCCAGTTTGTGCTGTCTCTGAAAGTGTGTTAATATCTGCATAAACACAGTAAATATGGCCTTTGGGCTAAAAAAGAATTATAATGGTCAGGGAGAATAAATATAGCTGAGGGATGCAATATGAAGAACATCCAAAGCACCTCAGACTCGAGCAGGCAGCAAAATAATTAAATGATGCCATTTCTGTACTTTGTCTATCAGGAGGTTCAGCTACCCTGACTTGCCCCATGTTGGCAAACCTCTTTTCAGGACACTGACCTTTCACTTGGCCCATCTCAAAAACCCTGCAAGGTATGAGGAGCCCTTCTGTCTTACTGAGATTATGGAAATTGAAGGGCATCATAATGGCTAGTGAAGTTGCAGTTAAACCAGAGCAGGGTTTGTGGGTTGCAAACGTATTTAGGGTTTCTATAACTTGACACAGACATGTAGCACAGGTTAAAAACCAAACAAAAGCTATTTTCAACCTTCACACCTCTCTGGAAAGGAAAGCATTTAGCTGAACAAAACTGCTGTTGTAAAATGAAATAAGATGTGACTGTTCCCATATGGGGATTACACAAAGTACCCCTAAAGAATTATTCTGTTGCTTACTTCCGGGGTAAGAATACAGGATTTATCTGTAAAAGCAGCTCAGACCAGGGCAGTGCAGTGGCTAATGAAACCCATGCCAATATATGTCCAAATCCTTTCCTTTGTGTCACCAGTTCAAGCACACCAATTTGCGACAGAGCTGCGAAATGAAAAATCACAGCCCAGTGCACAGAGATAATATAGACAATAACTAAGCTTTTGCTGCGTGCTTATGCACACATGCAACACCCAGCATTCAGCTCAGGCAGAGTTTGGCTGGCTCACCAAAGCCAACAGCCTCGAGATAAAGAGTCCAAATTGGGGGGAGAAAAAAAATCTCTTAGGTGCAGTCTACAAACACTAAAACCCACAACACTTCTTTGACTCTTACCCTGTGGTTCTGAACAGGCATGGGGTCTGGGTTCTGCACCAATAGCCAATGGCAGGATTAGTGTTATGGCATTCCCTCCTCAACGTATATACACTTTTCTCTTAATTCTCCCTTTATTGCCACCCATGTCCTTTCCTTGCTTTTAAATTACCTGAAGTTGTTCAAAACATCTAGAAAATGTACTTCAAGAGTAAAATTAATTGCATTTGTAAAGTCACTTATTTGCAGAGTAAAACATTTTTTGTTTTGCTTAGGTGGCAATGGAGGCAAAGAGAAGACAATATCTATTTTCTCTAAAAAAAATACAAATTCTTGTGAGATTTCTCAAAATTAAATATAACTTAAGTGGTCATCTGAACTTACGTGTCCTCATTTAACCAGCTGGGTTTCCACAGCCAGTGGCTAGTCTGGTGTCAGAGCAGCAGCTATCAGCACTCCACATTATGTCAGTGTGGATTACCACTCTTGCTAGCATTTTAAAAACTTCTTTAATGAATGAAAAAAACACCACCACGCTTATGAGAACAGAGCAGTAGTTACTCATCAAGGGGGCAGATACAATGGAGGTGTCTGTGTATGTTTCTCCCTGCCTAAACCTCCATGCAATTTTTGTCTGCAGGATTCAAAGCTGTAACACGCTCTCAGGTCCCTTTCACTAAGGACTGGCCACTTCTGGCAGCTCCCCCAGTCTCATACCATTCCACTGTACTTGATTTCCGTCTTCCATTTCCTCTTTCCCTCCTCTAAAGACTTTGTTTAACTCTTTGCAGAAAAATAACAAACAGGTGAATTGAGGTGACATAAAAGCAATTTCCCTATACTCACCTTCTTTGTGCTCAGGTCAGCCAAGATTTCCTTATTTCACCCGAGAGAAAGGTTCCTAAAACCAGCATTTTATTTGCCCAGCAGTCTAGCAGGTTGTGCCACTATTAGAATGTCCACCTCACTAATAGCACAGCGGTCACTTCCCATCAGCTTTTACAACAAAGTATTTATTGACAGGTCAGAAAGCAAAAATGGCAGATTAAATAAACCAGAGCAACTGTAACAGGAATCCTTTGCTAAACTTATCTCAGAAATGTCCTTCAGATTCTGCAGTGTGATTAAAGTGAGGATGTCAATAAAGTATGTTTTTTATTTCAGGATTGGCTAAATTAAGGAAGATACCCTGCCTTTTTGACTGTTATATTATTTTCTTTTTGGTGTTTGCATTGTGTCCTTTGTTTGTGTTCTTTCCAGTTCTGGAGTAACCGGACCTTCCTTATGGACACACACTACAGCACATCCTGCAGCAGGTACAACAAAGGAAGGACTCTTGTTTCACTAATTAATAAGATAACTAAGTTGAGGCTTCAGGGTAGATGCCCAAGACGAGTTTAGAGGAGAAATAACAATGCTAAAGTCAATGGTATAAACCAGGCACAAAACAGGATGGGAATCAAGTCACAAATTACTGGAGGCCTAATCTGGCAAGGCAATGAGGACTGCATGCTCAGCCCCTCAAAGGGGTCAGGCATTGCCTTAAATTTAGGCCAAGTTCCAATGACTTCCTGCGTGTAAAATAAAATTATCATCACTTTGCACCCCTGAAAAGAATCACATTTGAAAATGAAGAGGTTAAACTATATTAACTGGAAAGACCAAGTTTCCACTGTATCTCTACAAGTCAACTGCTTTTACACAAGTTCAGACTATTACTTAATATGAAAAGCATAGGCTGGAGATAGGACAGGAGATGTGCAAGACATGTGTCATGAAAAAGAAGTTGGAATTAATGGATGGGTCTCATCAATCTCAGCTTGTATCTGTGATGAAGACAGTGTAAAGAGAATATACACCTTAAATAAGAAAGGAAATGTCAAAAACATGACAATTATAAATCCAAGGTCAACTGTAGCCTTCAAAGAGTTTTCTTAAGGAGTTGTGATGGATTCCCAATTCCCTGAAAGTTTTACATAAGACAGCTTGACACTATATTACCACAAGTTCCACAGCATAAGAATTTCTAGGCTTTCAGCTAGCAGCACATACATCTGAAGAAAAGTGTAGAACCTTGGCATCATTTTTGATACCAATGTTAGTTAAGCAATGAAGGGATTCTCAAGTCAAACAGGAGTGCTAAATTTTGCCAAGCAATGGCAATCATTTCCTTCTTTTGACTACTTATAAACAACAGCTTAGTCCAAGCCAAAGCCCCCCAAACTCTTGACAATCTTATAATTGACTTTCAGATAAAACCTGTAACGTCTTTTTCATTTTGGAGGCTATGCCAGCGTTCCACACCTTCATACACTGGTGAAGTTTAGCAGCTTTCAGACTGATAGAGAGCAACTATTTAACAATTTAGAACACATGCACACAATTCTTAGGAATAAAATATGAAGTCTACTTCATATTTAACCCAGCATTTCCAGGGCTATTTTATGTACAAAGTAATCACTTTCAGTTTAACAGCACATGTTTTGCCTTGAATCTCTATACGGTTCCTCTGAAAACGTAACCTTATGTGAAATTTTTTTTTTTAGTATTTTAAAGGTAATCTCTGAAAAAGCTTTACCTTGTTCTCCCACAGCACTCTCAGCAAGACCCAAAGTCCCTAAGCTCCACATAAAATCTCCAGCCTTCAGGGACTGACACAGCAGTTCAAAACAGGTTTCACAGAAAAAACAGCACCTTCAGGGTGCTGGCATGAAGCAGCTTTCTTTGCTTGAGTACCTGCAGTCTTCCCAGTTTCATTTTCCTCCCCAAATCTGCCATCATTATCTCTACATTGTTAACACTGCAGCTCATTAGTTGCAGTAGTGGGCAACCTAGCTCTGTATTTTTCTCCTTCCATTGGCTTTCCAGAGATACCAGATAGATATCTGTTAGATACGAGAGCAGAGAGACACATAGATGTACTTATAGATGGGATTCCTCCCAATCTCCTTTATGTCTTCATCAAAATGAGAAATTATTTTTTTTCAGCATGTACTGGGAATTGAACAAGGAAAGCCAAAATACAAACAAATAGTAATTCTACAGAATTACCAAAACAGAGCATTTACGCTTGTACTGTGGCTCATACTGGCACCAGTTATAAAACAGCACATCCAAGAGCTGCAACATCTGTCATGGCCTCATTTCTAGCCATAGATGCTAAATTTTAAATGTAGTCTGAAAGACAATTTTCCTGAGCAACCCTACCTCCTACTTGAAGGACCACAACTTTTGGTGCAGCCTGTTTTCTTGGATAACTCCCAGGGGACTGAGTCCTTCACTGCCTTGCCTAGATATTGATACTTCTGCACAAAAAGCATAATGTGCTACAGTTCCTGCTGTAGCACTCACTCCACTCTCCTCTCCTGCTGAGCAGGTGAAAATGAACAAAGAAGCTGCAAGGCTGCAGAGTATAAATCCTTACACTTGAGTTTCCAAATCTTTTCTATCAGAAACACAGCATTTAAAAGTTTTAGCAGAGAAGAGGTTATTTTTCATAAAATAACAGTGAAATTAAAATCTTCTGTCAAGGCTGCAAAAATACGAAGCGTCCTATATATTTTGAATATTTTTTTAATTTGATGAAATTCTGAAAATAATAGTTACACCTTTGAAAGAAAATATTATTATTAGCTTTGATAAAGTCTGTCAAAAGTTTCATTTTCTAGAAACATATTTCAGAGTTATGGTTGGAGGAAAAAAAGTATCCCTTCCCAATTTGACCTCTCTCTTGAATGAATTTGATCCTTGTCCCAGCCACTATGTCCCCTTTGCTTCTCCTTGAAGCTCCTAAGCAAGCTCTGGAGTGATCTTGGGAAGAGGCTTGGCAGGTAATGGCAGCCAGAGGCAGCAGGGGGGGCTCACACATAGGGTTACTTTGCTGGCCTTGCATATTTTCAAATTCATTTTCACTCTTTACTGATGGTAATGGCAGAAGAGAGAATCTCAACAGCAGTATTAAACTTTGGAACCTAAATTTTCTGATAATTTTCTTTGGAATTTCTGTACATGAATGCTTTTGATGGTAATTTATATCTATTTCTTGCATCGAGACATTCATCAGTAAATCTCAAAGCACTTTAGAAAGGAGATCAATGTCATTATCATCATTTTGAAATTAGCTTACCAAGAGATTATTATTTCTGGTACAACGTGATTGCTATGTAAAAGCAGTATGAGTGCAATGGCATTTGCCTTTGTGCCATAATCTTAACACCACTATCTAAAGATTTTTTCAGCCAAAGCAGAATAAGACACCCTTAGTCTTTTCTGCTATCTTGAAAAAAAAACCAAACACAAAAGCAACGAAAGAAGCATTGAAAGACACACGAGTCTTTTTGACTAAATTAAGAAATCCAAGTTAACATCACTATATATTTTACTGAAATCCAGACATATAATTCCAGAAAGACACATAGGAAAAAAGAACCATGTGCACTGGTGGAAAGCTGTGCTGTCCTTCACAGAAAGGATTCACTGATATTTTGTGGAAACACCAGCCCAAATATATATGTAGTATGTTCTTTCATGAACACCTTTAGTACAGCACAGGTCTACATTGAATTTTTGTGTACTTTTTTTGCAGTAAGTGCATGAGAAAAAACAGTAGTTAGCTTGAGAAAGAGAAACCTATAACGGTTAGACAGAAACAATAACTTTTGCACTGCCAAAAGAAAAAACATGGACAAATGTGTGTTTTCAAATGAAGATATATGTATTGTAAATAGAATTGAAAGATGTGGGGTTTAATAACTTGACTGTTTCTACCATTCAAGTATCAGCCTCAAAACAAAAAACACACAGAGCAAGAGAAAGTTCTGTAACCTTTTCAATATTCTTCATTAGACTCTACCATTCACAGCCCCCAGAGTGAACTGCATCATCAAATCAATTGCACCAAAGCCTCCTCTGATTTATGAAAGGCCTCACCATGGAGTTTTCATATACCAGTTATTTAAGTACTGAAAAGTCTTACCTATAGATCCTCAAGTAATTACACACTGAGAAAGCTCACGCAGAGCAGATTTTCAGCAAAGGGAGGCCACTGTAGGAACAAAAGCCTTTTTGCCGCTGAAATCAGGCATGTATTACAGGTTTGTGTTTTTATAGGGCTGCATTAAGAGCTAAGCCCCAAGACTAGCACAAAATGAGAGCAAGAGGACTTTTCCAGTGACAAATCTAAAGAGATATGAAGGCATTTCCAGGACAATCACTGCGATAAAAGCCAGTTACATGTTTTTCCTTTTCAACTCTCTGTTTAAATAACTATTTGGTGACCTGTGGTGGCACACATGCATATGAATACAGTAGGTGTTACAAATATCACCTTTCTACAGTTCAGTTTGGATTTTGATTTTTACTGTTCTCATCACCTTTATTTTTCCATCCTTCACCAGCACAGTGAAAAACAACAGCCAAGTTTTTGCTTACAGGAGTAGCATCTGCTGCACTCCTATTTCTGGGTTTTGGGCAGTGGATTTTCATGTGAGGTTCCCAGCCTCCAGAGTCATAGACCACTGTGTCATAATGGTCTGGATAAAAAGAATGCTCATCCATTTTCTCTGAAGCCTGTCCTTCAAACACAGCACTCTTCAATACAGTAAATACAGCAAAAGCACCATCAACATCCTCCTCTTCATGAGTGGAGAATATTTTCCACCTTTCCTTCTCCCTGTCCAAAGCCTCTTTAAAAAATGAAATGGGCAAGTGAATCGGCCCTCCTCCCTTCACAAATTGGAAAAAGACCACATTTACATGCTTTATCCCCTTTTAAAAAGATCAATACACATTTTATAAGTATTTATAAATACATGTTTATGCTCTTTTAGGAGGGTGGGCAAAGAGAAATTTGCAGAATCTTTGCCTCAAACTCAGACAATCTTAACCCCTCTGCTCAGCTTCAATCAGTTCAGTTGGTAGCTGCACATTCACTGGTATTTTGGGAAAATTGTGGCTGCCAAAGAAATCTAGATCCCCTGAATAGCAACAGCTAAATTGATCTACTCTGCTTCAGAGTTAGCTGCTCATTATTGACAAATAGTTACACATCATCAAGTTATATATAAATACATTTATAGTTGTTAAATTCTTACCAAAATGCAAATACAATTTTAATACAGAAGACTGAGCTATTGCACCTCTGTGATGCACTTCATGGGAGCAACTAACATGAAAACAGTCACAAGACCTTATGAAGGCATTGGTTTAGTTCTTACCTGTGATGCTTATACTCAGCAATATATTAATTAAGTTACCATTTCACCAATATCACAGGAGCTACAGCTGCTTTTGCTGTGTTTTCTATAGTATACAATTTTTTCAAGTAATTACGCATCACATATTATGTTTTGGTGGATTTTAAAATACCTTTTTGACAAAGTCCTTCAGCTGCTGCATCCTAACCATTACCAAATAAAATCCTAACCTGGACCCTGTTAGTTTAGAAAGCACCCAGTAGTGCGTAATGGGGGATTAGGAGGAAGATGAGGTACTTAACAGAAAATAAAAGCTAAAACAGATAAAACTACCGCTATGGCCTACCTCAAGGACAAGACCTAGCATGCAACCAACTTGAGTGTTTTATTTTAAATTACTCTCTGAACCTAATAAAGCAATTTTAATTAGATTGTTTAGTCAAAAGTTGGAGAAAGCCAGAATGAGTGTTGATATTCTGAACATGAATCCTTCCTACAAACTGAAAAGGACAGGTATTTTAAAATGGTAAAACACATGAATTTGTACTGTACTTGTGCTTATACAGACCATTGTCTTCTCCTGGGTCACCTAGCAGATGTTCTGAATGCTTATGATCATATCATCCTCTGGAAGCTGAAACCTCATGTAATCTTGGGGTAGGATTTTCAAAGGATTGAATCCCTAACTCCATTTAGGATCTTTCCCATAAACCCTAATCCTAATTGCTTGGTGGGACTTTTCGCTGGGTACTGTATCTTTACTATTTTTAAAATAGAAAGGCAGCAGAGCTGAGGTTTGGGCTCATCTAATAGAACTCAGAATAAATATATGGCATCTGGTCACAAAGATTTTCATCTCAAAAGTGACTGATGTTTCTGATTTGTCATTGATCAAAGTGCAATTTATCTTCCTTGGGGAAATAAGAATGACACAGTATTTTCCAACAGGTGTGACTCACCAGCTGCTTTCTGCCAATGAACTTTCAGAAGCAAAATCATCATCAGGTTTGGCACTGGGTGTACTGGCTTTCCTACAACTGCTATTCTTGCAGTGTTAATGACTTGCGCTTGTATTGGATCACACTGAACGACTGTGCCAAGAGGCTCCCTGTATCCCAAGGGATGCTGTAGCTCTTTGGCAGCACATATATTACCTGATGTCAGACAGCACTTTCTCCAACAGCAGCAGCATCCATCAGCTGCCACAAGCTAGGAAAAAAAGCAGCTGTAACCAAACCTATATCAAATTTTTTATATGATGTCCAATACACTCAAGTGAACCTCCCTTTCTCTCCCCTGGGATGTATTATAAATATTATGAATTTGTATTATTAATACTGTATGAGTGTTAGAATATTTATTGTAAGTGTAGGGCCTTAACATTTGTAGGACTCAAGTGTGTCTAGGGAGTCTCTCACTAAGTGCTGATATGCAACTGCTTCTAGATAAGTGTAAATATCACAGGATAAGATTGCACAACAGTTTAAGAGAGAAAGTAAAAAAATGTCATATTATCCTACAGGGCTGATGCTGGAAAGTGTGCAGCTGTATGACAGGCATTCGAGTGTGAATTTTGACAGGGTATTAGGCAGCCAGTCTAGCAAAAGTGTAATAAGATCGTTAACGAACAAGAGATCAATAGCCTTTTAATTTCTCCACCTGAAATACTGTAAAATGCTCCCTCTAACATGAGGTTTTCCAGAGAAGAATGTCAACTACTCACTAATCAAAGCTACTTTCTGCAGCAGTGCTGCACCTCACAAACCACCTTTTAAGAAACTGTTCCTGATTTACTTGTGAATCAAATTGCTCTCGCAGTCCAATGTGGAATTGCTGTAACACAAGACAGCAACAAGGGAGGACACCTACTGATACATTACTTTTCTATTTTATTAGCAGGAACCGTGTTAAAGCCAATTAAATTTCATAGAACTGAGATCAGTTGTGCTCTTCTGGAGATTCCTGTGAAGGTTTAAAGCTAAAATGGAGAGTCTCCCACAGAAACTCTTAATTATAATTGTTCTTAATAAAGAGGCAGCACAAATGCAACCAGAATTTGAAACTACTACTGCTGATTTAGGAGGTTTTCTAATAAAGTTTTGTTTATAAAAACTGCTCTCAAAATTTACTCTAATATTCCAGTTACACCTAAGCTGCTCATTGCAAGCAAGGTAATTTTTTGATTCTCAGTGCACAAAAATGCTGAACATTTTTATTTAACTATAAATTTTCTGTCAAAACTTGGTATTTCATATTTCCAGTTGTCAGTCAGGAAATGGCTAGTGAAATGTATTTTTCTCTTTTTGATGCAAATCACAGACCGTTCTGCTGGACCTTTCATTTCTGAAATGGGTACACTTTCAATTGTTCATAGTTTTAAGGGTTCAAGAAACTGATCTCAGAGAGAAAGTTTAATCTAAATTGCTAAATATGTAGCTCACTCTTTTAGTAATAAAAACTTTTTTGGTTTTATTTTTAATTTAAAAACCCCTCTTATTCTAAATTCTCCCTGCCCTCCCTCCTCCAATAAAAAATGGAAAATTGCATTCTCAATTTTCTAAATGGCATTCTCAAGAGAATGTGATCAGATGTTGCTCCAGTCAGACTTGCAGTCAAGCTGCAAGTGTTTCATGGCTGACTCAAAATAATGCACAGAAGAAGGAAAAACCAGACCACCCCACTATGCAGTCACCAAGTTGCCTGCAGTGTCAACAGCTGCAAAAAGTCTTTCTGACCTCAGTGAGCTCCAGCTTTTCAGCTTTTGGGAGCTGCCACCCACTTTCTGACACATGTTGTGTCATCACTTCAAACAAACTTCCCTATAGTTTCAAGAGTCAGTCCAAAAAAACCTCTCATTCTAAAAATTCTGCAGGAGTTTGCATCTACCACCATCACAGTCTTCCTCTCTCGCCATGTTTATTTCCCAGTTTGTTCTCATAATGTTTGATCACCAGGCATCTTTCTGCTCTGTGACAAAAGTGCTGTAGGTTTACACTGGAGCCTTTCAACCCAGACCTAACAGCCACATCAGCATCCTCTTTGGATTTTGGCCACCTAGGCCTACCCTACTCTACTTTGTTTGGGCTTCCCATCTCTTCCCTCTGCAGAGGCTTTTTTCTTTCTTCATTTTTTATATATATATGTGTGTGTATGTATATATATCTATATCTATCTATATATAAAATAAATAGAAATAGAAAGATATCTTTAAAATTCTTTCGGCATCTTTTCTTTCAGAAAAAGATGTTTATATCATTAAAAGTGTTCAGGAGAACATTCTGATGCAACTCCAAGTTCAAACCTATGAATGGTACTGTGTAGAGGTGTAGTTTCCCCTTTCTGCTCTGCCATAATCTTGTTTCCCTACACAAAGGGTTCACATTGTAGTAGTCTGAGTGTACTACGTAACAGTATGAGCTCCCTAGCTGCCACCTTCTGGAAGAACACATGTAACAAACTGCTTTAAAATTGGTTTCTATTTATTCATGCATTTGGCACTTTAAAGCCATAATATATAATTTAATACAAAAATATAAAATCAATACTGATTTAGTTCCAACTATAAAGCAAGTTGAGCACAGATCAATTTTCATAACATGCTTATAATCATTTAAACACCAACTGATGCCTGATAAAAAAAAATTGGAGAAACATTTTGCTGGTCTCTGACTTAGGGAAATAGATGAATTCTGTGAGATGAGGATTGTGCATTCAGTAAAACAGAGCCTTCTCTCTGCAATCCTCTTCCTCCCCCAGCACTGCTCCATTATGGTCATCCTAGAAGAAGCACTGGATTAGGACTTCACAAAGAACAGCATGTCATGCAGGATTAGCAATTTTCAGTCCGAGAAACTTCCACAGAGCTATGGGCCTGAACTTACACAATCTCAAAAAAACTGGATTAGGTGGACCATGCAATGAGGGTCAGCCTATGCAAGCACTACCCAGACTTGGTGACTGCAGGCCTTACACTGTTGAGTATGAATCAACTAAATGGAGAAAACTGGGCTCCTTTTGGACAAACTGGACCTGTCTTCATGGGGTTCTCAGTTGGTTCTTGTAAAAGAAATCATCTGAGTACTAATACTTATACATTCCACTAAACCTGAGAAAGCCTAGTGTGATGTTCAGTCAGCTCCAGTGTGGACGACCTGGTTCTCAAACACAAGTCATCAACCTCTGACTTGCTGTATCTGCTGTTCTTACAGCAGAGTTCAGGGCTTCAAAGCCCAGTCACATCCCTGTGCCCTTCTGGGCTGGAGTGTCCCTCCAGCCTGACCTGGGACATTGAACCAGCAGCAAGTCAACAAAGCAATACGTGAATGAGGTTGCCCAGAGCTCATAATTTTTCGCTGCAAAAGAGAGAGTGTTGCATCTCTGAGCTAGGTAGCTTTGACTTACAACTTCACTCTGAACGTAAATGTGATGGGATGCCAGGACAGCTAGAGCCTTGTGAGGAAAGGGACCACCTTTTCACCAAGACAAGCAGAGATAGCAAGAAGTTCTAATTCTTCAAGACTGATTTCTATGACAGCACAAAATACTAAACCTCAATGCAGTAATTACTCATAATGTAGTGAAGACTCAGCAATGATGAAACCAGTTCTGGAAAGGGTGACTTTCAGTGCCTTAGTGGGTCAAAACCAGCCCTGACACTCAGCTCTGCACACATGGGAGTCTCTACAGGCTGAGAGCCCCTGCAGCAAGCAGGTCTCCAACTCTTCCCAAGCATCTCTCCTTATCTACTCTTGCAGTGTAGGCTCCTCTTTGCAGTCCCTGATCCCTGCATGCCTCACCCAAAGGCTCTCTGAGGTCTGATGTCCTCAATTCTGCCAGTGGAAAGTTATCTGAGCCAAGAGGAAGACCTCCAGCTTGCAATTCATCTCTTTTTAGCAAAGCATACAACATAACACATATAGCCTGTAAACAAATAAACCAGCTAATTATACCTTTGCCAGAGTGAGACAAATTTCAGATGTTTTCTTTAGCAGTGTTTCATTTTGAGCTAATATAATAAAGGATTAGTTGCCAGAGCAGTTGCTTCAGTTTGGGATAAACTTGGATATGTGACAGCTAACCGAAGTCTACAGCTGCACCAGGTATGATATACAATTAATCAGACATTCTGATAAAAAGTCTTCCATTTCAGACCAAACTGACAAGCTCAGGTCAGGGAAAGGGAAGCTTTTGCATAAGCAGTCTTTGCTGGAAACCAGTATTCCTCCATGGAGAAGAGTAAGCTGCATGAAATGGAGCAGCCTACTCTCCTCTTCTCCCACTGTTTCCCAAAGCTTTAAGTGTGACTCCCTATAATTAAAAAATTGGCAAAGCTCCCAATACCCTCAAATCCATGATATTCATCTTTCCCTAGTAAACTGTGTTTTGATTTACTCTAGGGACAGAAACACGATCAAGAGTAGTAATCATTTCCCTATTGCATTTTTTGATTTTGATCTTATTTAAGATTAAAAACTGGAATGCCCTTTTAAACCAAGAATTTCAATAAAGAGATGTCAATGCTGCAGCGATATCTAGTGACATAGATGTTTCTTTACATAGACTTGTATTTATAGAGCAAAAATGATTATCTCAGTAATACATAGCTGTCCTAAAGAGGCAGCTCAGCAAATTATTTTGTTAGTGCTGAAAATTTACAAGTTCTTCATATTAGCACAAAAAATTGTGTGGGATTGTGTGAAAGTCTTTTTAGGATCTATTCTGCTTATCTGAATAATAAAACTCACTTTTATATATTTCGTGTTATCTAAAAGATCTCAAAGTCCCTCACAAACTAATATGCAAGCTGGAGAGATAAAGACTAATTCCTCACTGAAAGTCAGCACTGGTTTAAACAACACACAAGACTAAATAGGAAATCATCTTGTACACCCAAAGCTGCTTCTGCAAAACATAATAAACCACTAACGAATGGCAAAAGATGAGTTTGTTAGAGCGCGAGGAAAAGCATTTAAGATAGTCTGTTGGAAATATGAAATAAATTGAGACATCAATACCAGCAAAAAATAAAATAATCCAGTCATTGATGCCTTACCAGAATCTACATCCCCTTGTAAGAGTTGTATTTTTCCAACTTTGATGGAAAATAGATGAAACTTACCTTCTGTGGGCTATATTCTCACACTGAGATTGGATTATCCCAATACAAGCCTGTAACGAGTAGCACTAGGAAGGAGCATGGCATCCCTACAGACCTTTCCAAGGTGGGGCCAGAGAGGGTGAATTGAAGCAAAGCCTGGGCTGGTAGAGGGATAAGACTTATTTTGCTCTTTTAAAGATCAAAATGGGGATTGACCTTTCCTGGACTTTACAAACAAATGACCTTCCAGGACCTAGATTTGTATCTGAAACCTTGTTCCTCGTGGTCTGCAGGATACACCTTCCCAGACCCAGAGGTTCTGGTTCATTTTTGTTTCTTCCAGCCTTTCGGAATTATTTCTGAACCATATAATTCTTTTCTCTATATATGAACAGATCTGCAGTCTTTCTTGTGAATGCATCTAGAAGGTGGTTTTTTTTGAGTAGAAGCATCAATTTCCCAAAGGGTAAGTATTTGCTACAGCAAGCTAGATAATTCTGGGAAACACTTGCATATTTTAAATATTTTAATTCTGAAGTAATTATTTAGAAATACATTTTGTTCCTTATTGACTTTGCTCTTTTCAACTACATTCAACAGTATTAAAATCTGAGATTTTGCAATGTTTCTTTCCCTTTTGAAAAATTAATATTTTGGAAAAGAAAGAAAAAAGAAACTCTCAAAATTCTGTTTTAAATGTATTAAATCCATACTAATCACATTGAAGACATTTGATTAGTGCCATAATCATTCTCAGAATGTCTATGTTTCACTTAAAGTATGCCTCACAGAATTTACACATTTAAATGCAGAGAAAATATTGTCCTATAATTTCATTTCCTAAGCACCAGTGTGACATTTTTCACCTCTAAATAATAGAAACGAATCCAGGAACAATCTGCTAATAAATAAGCATGAACCTCTGGAAGCACTGAATGATGAACTACCACTATAGGCAGTGGATGTGTTTTCATTCACAACACTAGGGGCCTGACCCAGACCCTTCATGAGTATTGTAATTCCCTCTGTACACAAAACAAAACAGAAGAAGAGTTAGTGACTAGAATCAAGTTTTGTGTCAGAGGTTGTCTTAGAAAGTATTTTTCAGTTCCTTCTCTTTGTGGGTGTTCCAAGCCATACCTCTCTTTCCTT
The DNA here is from genome assembly GCF_003984885.1 of Neopelma chrysocephalum. Classification (NCBI taxonomy): domain Eukaryota; kingdom Metazoa; phylum Chordata; class Aves; order Passeriformes; family Pipridae; genus Neopelma; species Neopelma chrysocephalum. Next base: position 7,304,259 of record NW_020897732.1, on the reverse strand, counting down.
CTTCCTTTAATCTCCCTGTTGAATTGTATTTTGAAATCAGAAATATTTTGCTCAGTCTATTCAAAAAAGAGTTGCCTCTTACAGCTACAGTTGCCTCCCACAGCTACAAATCCACATTTGACCTTCACACTGCATTTCAGTACAGCATTGCTTCATTTTTCACACATAATCTGATTTCATTATATGGGTCAGAATTACTCATAATGAAAAGTTGAACTAATAACAAGGGGCATCATTGATGCCTCTTGTCTCCTCATTAGAGCTGAAGACTTTAGTTTGTTATAAATGGAATCATAACCAAATATACATGCACAGGAATCATCGTAGATTTAAACTTTCTGTCATTTTTTTTCTTCTATTCTCTTTGTATTGTCATTTTCTGAACAGAAGGTAATCAAATTGGTTTATTTAGTTTTATTTAGATTGGAAAGACTTTAATTTATCTGTTTTGGTAAGATGTTCTGCTTACAATACAACAGCAGCAGCACATTTTTTAATGCGCAGCTCTGCATGAAAACAGAACACAAATCCCCAGCTCTCCACCCACTGTGCAGTGGAATCTGTGGGTGACAAAGTGCAGTCAGAAAAGCACATTTGCAGCCTGTAACAAAACAAATGTTATGATGGAGAAGAGAAGAAAAAAAGAACCGATTTTTAGAAAGGGAATAAACCATCATTTACTCTAGCAGGAGGATGTGACTGACTTGCCACTTTAAGGTTTTATTGATTAATAAGATTTGAGGATAGAGCATAATAAGAAAAGTTCTTTTCCTTTTTTAAAAAAATAAAAATAACTTCAAAAGATAGTACACAGCTATTCAAAGTTGCTCACATTTACTTTGGGATTGAAATGAAACCTTTGAGCATCAGGAATCCGTTCCAGAGGGAATGAATGATGTATTTTGATTTTAGACTTGCTATTGCTATTGTACTCTTAACTCATCTTTTGGCAACAATTCAAGTTCTTATTAGTTTAAAGTTGGAATGACTTGCTTATTTGTGGTTCAACAGACCAAAGCTGAGGAGCCAGTGTTCCTATATGCTACTGCGGAAAATGGGACGCTTACAGTTTCGAAAATACAAAACAAGGCTCTAGATCTGCAGTTGACTCCAAGCCTGGAGCCAGCATACATTGCAAACTCAATCCCATGATCAGAGGTTATGTATTATTTAAAATATATGTTTTTTATTACCCCGAAAAGAGAAAATAATTGTAAATGTGTCTAAATTGTCAATTATTTTCACATGAAATCCCTGATCTTTTTGGATCCAATCATTGTATACCTGTGTCTGAGAGAAGGTTTGATTGGCAAATCTAGGACCTCAACCTCTAACAAATAGCTCTAGAAGAAAACAAATTAATAAGTGTAGAAGAAAATCCTGTAGTTTAATTCTATACTGGTTGAAAAACAAGTGTTTTCACATATGGATTTAGGAAAAGCAAATTTTAAAATGACTGCCATTGCCCAGGCTAGGCTAGAGACTTGACCTGATGGAAGACTGAAACCAGAGAAATCTAAGACTAAAAGAGTTTTCATTTCTTCCAGCTATTTTCTGTTTCACTTATTATTTCTTTTATGTCATATGCTAGAAAGGACTCCCGTTTTTCCCCCCACAACATTTTCATTAAAAGAGAAATAAAAAAACCCAACCCAACAACATAAATTCAAAGATCAGAAAAAAAATAAAGGATGCCAGATAACAAGAATGAAAGAATTTTTTCCTTCTTTCTCTTAAAAAGTCCTAGTTAGGAGTTCAAAGACATTTGTTTTCTTGTAGGCTAGGCTGGAATAAAATGCCATGCCCAAGATTTGAAGCCCAATTTTAAAAGTACATGTAGAATTTAAATTGGCAATAGTAGGAGAAACTGCATACCTAAGAAAAATATCTATTTTTTCAGAGTACCTGGCCTTTGCAATTTTCATTTTTTAAAGAATGTGGATCAGAATTTAAACCACAGTAACTAACTGCATTTTCCACCCATTTAATTTAAAGACACTGACCTAGACCTACAGTTTTCACCAAGGATGCAGCCACATGCACCTTCATCCTTGTCATGAGGTCACAAGCAGGCCAACAACAGAGCTGAGAAGTGAACAAAAATCCCTGTGCCCCAAAAAAACAGAGCATTGCATGCACTAGGCAGGATAAGATTCCCATTTGTAAGCAGATCCTTTCAATGTTTCCCATGTTGCATAAGAAATGGAGGCAACTAATATACCTAAAAAGTTTGAAGACTCCCCTGTGCTGAAATGAAAATGAAGAAATAACAAAAAACTGTCAAGGAATAACTACTGATATGCAGAATTTTCTTTGAATTAAACTGAGGTGACATAAAACCATCGTGATGGCTGTCTCTCTGCTATATCATATCACTCACAAAACCTGATCACTTTATATAGAAGTTGATATTTTCTCTTTGGCATTTAAAATCGTTTCTTTACAGTCCCTTAATAAGGGTCTACAGTATTTTTTAAACCATACACTTACAAGTGCCACAAGAAAGCGGCTTCTAAATGTAGGAATCTCTGAAGTGGCAAATCTGTAGTAGCAAGGTTGTTTGTTGCACCATGGACTTTACAAGGGCCATTATTTGTAAAAGCCCCCTATGGCCAGCATTCAAATTTCAGCTATTGATCAGTATTGAGTCCTCAGGGAAACATAAAAAACAGCAGAGTTAAATAGGGGTTTTTAAGAGCCTGGGATTAGGGTTATGCCCTAATTATGAAGTTTGGATTTGTTTCTGTGTCTGGCTGTGAAAACAAAGCCCCATGCAGGCTATACTATTATGATCCCCACCAGCAGCAGAATGAGCAATCTGCACATTTGCTGTGATTTTGCTAGTGTTGCATCACTTCATAAAGATGCCTGTCATTGCTCAAAAGCTACAAGAGCATCCTACAGGAAATCTTCACTGCTCTAATTCAGTTTTTTTTTCTCCTCTGGAATGTACTAGAGCCTTATGTATTCCTGTATATAGACATGCTTTAGGTGACAATATACATTCAAGAACAATTACTGATTGCATCCCCTGTTGCCATCTCCGTAAACAGCTGATCTACAACATGTCTGCTTAAAAATCCACAGCCTGAAGTTTTAAAAATGTCAACTTTAAATTAAATCTTCACTTTTTCCCTTATGCAGTTGTTTCCTATGCAATTAGCAAAAAGGTTTAGTTTCATCTGTATTCAGTGGTGCCTGGAAAGATGGTGTTAAAGACTGTCTTGTAAAAAACCAAATATGCAACCTCAAACAATCCTTCTTCTCCCCATCGCTACTATCCTTGTACTCTGCCAACTTGGGCATCAGTGATCCAAAACTATTTATAGATTCACAAAAGGACTGTTTGCGCTGCAAATGATGGTGAGCAGACCAGTATGTAGGACTGCTCTTCTTAAAGATTTTCATATCCTCTCTCATTTTTTGGGGTTAGTTTTACTCCTTTGGATGTTTTGGCTGTTGTGCTATTAGCTGACTGTTAATACATTAAATAAATTGCTGTTGTGCATTAAAGCAACCAAATTTGGCCATTTGAATGCTAAAATGACCAGCAATTTCTGTTTATTTTATAGCCGATTAGAAATCTGCCTTTTGCACCGAAGCAGTATTTACAGGGTATTCATGTAGCAGACACACAGTGTAATCTTCTTTCTCTGCAGCTGACAGCACACAGAGATGTTCAATGTAAAACTCAATGATGTACAAAGAATTTGACTGCTATGAGATAACTGGTCCTTTTCTTAACCCTCTCCTGATGGATTGTGGGAGGCAGACAAAATAGGGATCTGCTACCAGGCTGATAAGTCATTTCTGTTCTCTAAAATAGGAAAGCAGGGCCATATCAAAGGTGAAACCATTTATAAATATAGTCCTGTGGAGAAGGAGACAGACAAAAGGTTGTATGTGATGTTTGAGTACCTATTAAAAGAAGCAGGAACACAAAAACTGAGCAGATCAAAATATGTGTTTGCATATGCCTATTAATTCTGAGACAAACTTTTGAAGAATGCTAGCCAATATATTACATCATGAGTAACAGAAATTGAGCTAAGTTCAGAGACAAGCACTTAAATAAATCACTTGATTTTCAGAAGATATTTGAAACTCAAATACAAAATGTAATTGCCTACCTTTAGGCATCAAATAATGAAACTGCTGACAAAATTACTAACTCTCAGCAGCCAGGAGTTCAAGGAAGCTCAAAGGCCGAGACTAAACATTCATACACAGGTTAGAATTCTTTTTTTTTTTCCTTTTTTTTTAATGTTTCTATATGATGTCATACATCATCCAAACTTTCACAAATGCCTTGCATTGTCTTAGGCATAGCCAGAGCTGACATTTAGTGAATGTGATTGAAAAATTCACTGTAACTTCCATGGCTACTACCTCTGATGGTAATCCTTATTTTAGTGGAGATTGTTACAATGATATAAATTCTCTCCTTTAGAGAAACTTGTAACACTGGCATGTGTTCATCTCTGTAGGATTTAAGAGTGCTAACAAGATGATGTCTTCCCAGAAAACTTTATATGTGTATTTACAGCCATGGACACACACTCACAAACACATGTATATGGGAAAGCACTAATATATTTTTCAAGAAGTCACCTTGAAATAGTCCTGTCTTAAAAGCATTGAATCCTCTGAAAAAACCCTTTCAATGTTTATTTCAACATGACAAATCAATGATATAAGAGGAACTTGGTTGTGGGTGCTCTTTTTGGAGACCTCCCTCTAGTAATTATTGACAATTTTTCATGAACCTTTTTCTACAGTCTTACAGAGGGATGGAGATACTGAAAGTGCCAAAACAATCACAGAAACTAGGGTAGGCCCTGTTTCTAGGTAAAATGTAACCAAACTATTTAATAGCAAAATATTTTATAAGAATACTTTAAAAAATAATTATTTGGGTATATATTGCGATTCTGCATTTCTCTTATCTTCAGCTAAACAGTTAGTCTATCATTTTTTTATTTAGTAAAATCTAGATAGTCTTGACTTCCTGGTTCCTTACTGCTGTGTCCAGATTGGTAGCACTGAGAGACCTCAAAAAACTTATCTTTCAATGTGATTCATATTAAAAAAACACAGACAAATTTCTCTGGCTTGGATTTTTATAAAAACCTGTTCTGACAAAACCTTTATATTTTAGATCTAACACTTTTTCTTAGGTGCTCTGATTAAAAAGGACAAACTTCTTCGACACATTTTCTTCTCCACAGGAGCCAGGGTTTGTTTCAGTTTCAAACTTCACTTGAAGCATCAGACATCAAACCTTTGCCCTAGAAATTACAGGCTGCACAGACAGTTTCTGAAGGACATGCAGGAATTTTATTTGCATGTTTTCTGTTTCTAGTACTTTGCCTTTACTACAGCTGAAATAACCACTGTGCAAAGAATATGCAAACGATTAAGATCTGAGACAGTCTTTATAGGATATTTAAAGCCATTCAGTTTATGAATTAAAATAAATCTGGTGACAGTCATCCCACATTTGCTTTTTAAATAGTCCTTTTCAATTGTAATTTCTGAATTTTTAACATCACCTATATCTGCAAGATAACTTGAGTGAGACTGGGAAGAGACTCAACTCTTTCTGTGAATTGGATTACAGGGTAAAAAATCCACAAAACTCTTCCCTTTGCCTTCCATCAGGAAGGATAGTCCTCATAAACTGACTTCTCTATTAGAGAGACAAAAAAGCACTTTTGGCTATTACTTGGTGCCCAAAAGCCAGGTAAGCTCTTAGAAACAGGAGGTTTGGGAGCCAGTCATGCCTTCTGTTGCCCACACTGACTGACATGCTACACACGCAGAAGAAATGTTTTAAATATTAAAATTACAGTGACAAGTGCTCAAAAATTAGGAAACACCAAAAACCATCTAGCTCATGAATATGTATTTTGCTCCTGTTGTTAATTACACGATCACAAGCCCCCTTTTCACAAAGTCCTCAGCTGGTGCTCTCTGAATGAGCAACTGCTGAATATTTTATCTTCACTACTTAGTTTCTGCCCTAAGCCTTGGGGATAAAGTGAGAGAAGATAACCTACATTATCCATGAAGCCAAAATACTTATGGAAATTACTGATGAGAAGGAACTGAACATGGTTTTGGTTTGCTCAGTTGTAACTGTTCTATAACCTGACCAGCTAATTGCATCCTTGGAAAGTATCAACCTGTCTGAAATGGGGTCCCCCATGGATTGATCCTGGACTCTGTGCTGTTCAACATCTTCATAACTGATCTGGATGATGGGATTGAAAGCACACTCACCGAGTTTGCTAGTGGCACAAAACCAGGTGGTGAGATGAACACATCTGAAGGGTGAGCCATCTTACAGACAGGCCTGGACAGGCTGCAAGAGTGGTCAAGGAAGAACAAAATGAAGTTTAACACAGACAAGTGCAAAGACTTGCACTTGGGGTGAAATAGCCAATGAGCCCAGCTGAAGGGGGCTGTAGATCCTGGTGGACCACACACTGACCAGGAGTCAGGAGGGCACCTCTGCAGCAACAAAAACAAATCAGATCCTGAACTGCATCCACAGGGCAATACAAACAGAGGTGGAAAGAGGACGGAGTCTCTCTCTTCACAAGGGACCTGGTAATGGGTACAAGTTGCAAGGGGAAATGGCATGTCAGTATAAGAAAAAATTTTTTTACAGTAAGAAAAATCATCCACTGGAACAACCTCCCCAGGGACATAGTGGAATCTCCATCACTGGAGGTTTAAAATATGAGATTGTACACAGTGCCAGACAATCTCATCTAGGCCCCCTTTCCCGTGAAAGGATAGACCACACGATCTTTTCAGGTATCTTTCAAGCTGGGCCGGTCTATGATTCTATGATCACCAAAATAGATTCACTAATCATTGATAAGATTTAGTCTGAAAAATTCTTTGCAGGGAAGAATTCCAGCTAAAGGACTTAAAGGTTGTTTGTTTAGAGAAAAAAAAAGCAAAGATTTTGTTATTCTGGGAGTTTTAGGCAATGCAATGGCAGACAGTGCTGCCATTTCTCCCTATGCATTAAGTGTCTCGAATCTTTTGGGTCTATTTACTACCTAGAATTAAACCCAAGTGGTACAATATAGACAGAGACCTAGACAGAGACAGGTAAATAACATTAATTTGGGTAGAAAAGAGTAATTAATGGATCTATTTTTATCTGAAATGCTAAGACTTTTCAGGTAGAAACATACTGCTTTTTAGTTTTCAATGAACACAAAAAAGAGTTTTCATAGGAAAACATAATTGTATAAAAGTAATTCAACAGCAAAAGATAAAATTGAAATAGCTGCAAACTAGTAAATACAGATTGCCAGATTTTAAAAACTTAGAGATGTTTTTATGGATACAGAAGTTATCTATATATAATTGAGATTATTATTGCTGAACTAAGCACATGCTAGTGGTTATGCCAACGCCTCACTGGCCTGGTTAGTTAGAGTAAAATACTGCTACCATTAAAGTCATTAGAAAGATACAGGCTTCACTTCGGCATTACTGAATTTCTAAAGGATATTTAGGAGTAGGGTGACTCACATGGTGTTTAGGCTTGATTTGCAGTGAAGATGCCATTAGTATGAAAGAAGATAGAGCCCTAAATTGCTTTAACTCTTTTCAGTACTTGATTCTTCACTGTATGACACCTAAAACAGCAGGACTGAGCTGGAAACAGTTTTTCTTGCCTTGTGAAAAATTAAGGGATTTCAAAAATCGAATTGTATTCATTGGCTCAAACACAATAGTCTGCCCTGTAGCAAATTTTAATAAATTATTTGAATCATTGTAAACACTTAAATAAGATACAATGATTCATTGCTGTTTTGGCAATTTTTAAGTTCTAAAATAGACTTCTTTTAAAATTTCTGAAAAAAAATTGGTTGTGAAGTTATGAAAACGTGCCCAAGTGTGCATCTCAACATTCCAAAGCTGATTTTTTTCAAAAAGCCTTGAATAAATCTGTGAAACTATCTTCTGTTATAAATCCTTCAAAACTATCTTTTCAAACAATTTAAAAGGAAAATTTTTTACTTGTTCCATAAAGTGTACCACATGTGGTGCATAAACTTAAGTGTTAATTCTAGGATTTTTTTACAGAGCTTGCAATTAAAATTCTGACTGTTTTGTAACTGCATTTATTTTGTATTTATTATAATTTGATTTGGGTAAAGCATCCAGAAGAGCCTAGCTGGGATCACTGCTCACTTCTTAGCATGCTAGACTGCCACACACTTTTTCTACTGTATCTGCATCCATGTAATGCCTTCTGGGAAACTGAAGCCATGTGGAGAACCTGAGTGTGTGCATCACCCGCGCAAGAATCTTAATTACAAGCAGAAGTACCCCTTGCAATAAGGGTTTGCTCCTGACAGTCATTTTTTCACCGCTAAACTGGGTGATATGAAAAGTGAGGGAAACGTGGGTGAAGGCATGAAGACGTTAATTCTTGCCAGGGGTCTCTTCTGTCCTACTCAGATTACTTGTCTGTGACAGAAGTGTCAGAAAAGAAACGTGTCTGCACCTCAGCTGCTTCAGTGCTCAGTCCAAAGCTCAGGAGTGGTGACTCATATCAACCCTCTGGCTTCACACTGCAGAGATGTGGGTGCACGTCTGGATATCAAAAGGGGTAATAACTTTAAACTGAAATAGGATAGCTTGAGATCAGATTTTATGGAGAAATTCTTTACTGTGCAGGTGGTGAGGCACTGGAACAGGTTGCTCAGAGAAAGTGTGGATGCCTCATCCCTGAAAGTCTTCAAGGCTAGGTCAGATGGGGCTTCAAGCAACCTGGTCTAGTGGAAGACGTCCCTCTCCTTGGCAGGGGGGTTGGAACTAGATGATGTGTAAGATCCCTTCCAACTCAAACCATTCTGTGATTCTCTGATCTTCTCCTGTCACTTCCTCTGTGTGGGTCATTCCCTGTGGCAGAAAGAGGTAAGGAGGATCTGACGGATTCCTAATCTGCCCTGAGTATGTATTCCCAGTGCTCAGTTCTTGGCTTCCCAATGCTGGTTTCTCAGGACTTTTGATAAAATTAAGTGAAGAGATCTTAAAGAATAACTTCTGCTGGTCACATCATTGAAGTGGTGAGATCTTCATTCTCCATGTAGCTCTGTTACAGCCAAACACAAGTGCAATGAAATATATCCAGTTTGGGAAAATTATTGAAATTTAGAGAAATTGTTCTCCCCTCATGAATAAATGTTAGCAGATTTTGGCTAATCTAAGTTTTCATTAATAAGGGTTAGCAGATTTAAGATGTATTATAACTCACAAATTTAGACATTGCACTATTTATTGCTACCCACTTTCTTCTAATTTTTAATTGCAATGCTAGAGTTAAGGTAATGAACAAGAGCATTAGCATACCAACCACGATGACAGGGAGACTTCCCTTGTTGCTGTGCTCCTGCAGCCTCAAGCTAATCTCCTGCCAGCACCAACCATCCAGACAATGCCAGCTCCCTCTCTCACACGCAAACACTTCACAACTTGTTGATATTCAACACAGGAATTAGAGCAGACCATTTTAATTTGTGACTGCATATCAATGCTAGGGAAACAATTAGGAGTGCCCTAAAGTCTGATTTAGTTAAGACCATAGGAATACCCAAAAGCCAAAAAAAATCATCTTGATTAGCTCGGATCTGTTCCAACAGAGCCCTCCAGTAAGCATGGATTCACCACTGCCTTTAGCAAGAGGACCTGCAAAACCAATGTGGACTGTCATATATGGATGATTGCTTTTGTTTGCAAATAATGCTGTGTGTAAGATCTGAATCATGGTAGCCCAGCACACACAACCCCCCAAAAAACAATAGAGATTACTTTGTACTGTAGCACTGCAGCTTTGGATGAAGTCTCAGCTTAATTAATAATCAACCCTTACACTTTTGTGGGCCACCTCTCAGTTCTGTCACACATTTCCTTCAATATGCTTGCTTGCTTTTGGAGAAACAGCCACAAGATTGACAAGCGCATGAAACAAAATTACCCCCCTCAAACCTGAAAGAAGGTGTCCTCTCAAGGTCATGTTCAGACAAATGGCATGAGCTGTGTGCTTAATCTTCAGCAATTTACCTGGGCTCTGGGTAAACAGAATCCTTCAGTATCCTGTGAAGCTATAATGCCAACTCCTCCTCCTTTTCCTCCTCCACCTCCCATATCAAATTCAACGTGAAGTTTCAAGGGGGAAAAGAACTCACAAAGGTTATTCCAAAGCTCAAAGCTAAATGCATTTTTAAACACTGCTGAACTTGCTGCAGATGCCGCACACTAGACAAAGAGCTGCAGAAGGCCCACAATAATACACTAATTCCATTGCTGGAAGAAAGGCAGAAGACTTCAATCAATCTTGAAATTAACTTTGCATTTAAAAATGTAACAGGCTCTGTACTGCGTAGAGTGTCAATTTTTTTATCGTGATTACTTGTTATGTGTCAAACCATTTAGTCTCACCTCCTATTGTGCTGTGATTGAGTTCATGGCAGCAAACATACTGGTCATAAAAACAATGGAAGCTTGAATGCTGTCTGAAATATTTGTTCCATTGAAGCTGAATAATCAAATGCATATTATGATTTTTTGTCAACAACTTTAATTTAGTTCTGTTTAATTGATTGCCTATCCCTTACCGATTTTTTTTGCTCCATAAAGGAGGTCTGTAGGACAAACAAGAAGTAAAGTTGCTACCTAACACTCATACTCCTTTACATAAAGAAATGGTTGAGAGCATTTTCACATATTTGTTTCACAAATACTCCTGTTTTCTTCTAGTATCCCTTTTGTCCATTTTAAGCTTCTAGATCCAACTAGTGGCTTTAAATTTTTCTATCTGGATGTGTAAAACCTTTTTTGTGAACTGCAAACCCTTCAAAGCTTCAGAGACTTGGATTGCAAATAACATGCATGAAATTGCTCCTCAGACACATTTTGGTGGTCAAAAGTCTGAAAATGTCTGGGCTGGTGCTGGAGCTTACTAAGTGAGCATGCAGGATTTGTAGAATGGGCAAATGTCCCCCTCGAAGGGACTGGAGTAAAAAGGGAGGCAAACCTCTACTTGTTTCACATACTAATGAGCACTGATGACTGCACTGACAGAGGATATAGAAGCCCACAATGAGGGTCACTGTGGTGCCTGGGGACAGAGAGCTTGTGAGCATCCCAGTGCTTCTGAGATCTGCTGCAGGACTGTCCCTGTCCCCTCATGCACCTTTGTGTATGCAGAAGGTGTAAAACCATAGAACATACAAAGAGGAAAGTTTACAAGTGAAGCGGCCAAGGAGGCAAAATGCAACACCTTCCAGCACACCCGACCATGTGATTGGTCTGCTGATAATTAGCGTTGGCCACAGCAGCAGTAGACATGGGATCCTATGAACTAAAGTTTTCTTCATCTTATTTGTTTGTCCTAGTTTCTTAAGACATATCTTTTTCAGATGTGGAAAGCTCTGAAATTCAATCTTTTCCTGAAATCCCTTTACTTGAAGTCTTGTGTGAAAATCATTAAAATTTCGATTTCTCTAACAACTAAAGAAATGTCTTCTCCTGTAGCATATTTTCTATCAAATTCCAGTATTATAAGAAATTTTTATTCTTTCTATGAAGTTAGGTGCAAATCTTACCTTCCCTATTTATTACAAAGACATTTTCACCTAGAACGTGAAAATGACATTTTAGCCTTGCGGTCCCAGTGGGAATATTTGGATACAATCCCAAAAATAGATGAAGAAATGCACCAAGGTGAATATGTAGAGATTAAAAAAAAACAAAAAAAAAAAACAAAAAAAGGAAAATGGGCTGTTTTGGCTGTAATTAAGAGCATAAAACAGAGGGGCAACACAGTGATGGAAGGTGTGCATTGTTATTCATTGTGAATTTTGCACATCATTTTCTCTGCTTCACAACCTTTAAGTGCTAGCCCACTTTTTACCCTGCTCCATAGATCTGAGAGCGCTACAGATCTGCCCACAATACTACTTTATTAACTGCACGTAATGAGGTATGCCAACACTTCAGATAACAATACATCAGTCAGTGTAACAGGAAGCCAAAATGCACAGCTTGGTTTGGCTTGCTGTTTATCTTTGCTCCAGCAATTATAATGGCTGGAGGAGGAGACTGGAAAAATAAGAGAGATGGTATCATTTATCTTCTCTTTTTGTCAAAGAAAACCTTTGTAAGAAAGAAAAGTAATGTTATTTTAAAGTTGAATTTATGTTTCTTTTTTATTTTTCGTGTGAGTGCACACTTTTGTCATACTTACAGGCAAAGCCAGCTAAGTCAAGCACTGCTAGAGGGAATAGAAGTACTTTGGTTCTTCTACCCACTTTGACCATGGTAAAGCACTGGCCATCCAGGTTGGCTGCCATCAGGTCTGTTCAGATGGGGAAAATTTAGGGTGTGACTCCTGTTGGGGTGAAGGTTGGAGTACATCATTACCACAGTGCCTGTATCAGTTCCTCACATCTCAGCAGCAAGGGCTTCATCTTCTCTCTCCATCCCTCTGCCAGACTTGTCTGTCCCCTGCATTCTAGATTAGCAAAAGTAAATTTTTTACTTTTAAAAAACTTTAAAAAAGTTTGACTAAATTATGGATCTGTTTTTTCTGTATTAACCTCTGAAGCATAGAATGGAAGGAGCTAGACCATCTGACTTTCACAGAACTAGACAATCAAACCCCTAACTTGCTCTGAGAGTAAAAAGTGAGAAATAGTGGGGAGATGAGTTTAAGAATAGAGAATAACTACATCAAACATTTTTCTACTTTGCAAAATTATAAAGAAAAAATATTTTTATGTTTTTACTTGTTCATTTTGGAAATTAAATATTGAATTAAACCAAAACTGTCCCCAGTCATACTGTCCAAAACTGAAATACTCACAAAATAGCCATTCTAAAAATACAATATTAATTGTATATGAATATCTCTAAGCTCTTAGAAACAATGTAAACAATTATCTGTTCTTTAGATCATGCCATATTTCTGATGAAGACAGAGAACATTCTCTGCTAAAAGAAAAAGACAATTAGTTCTCTAGGATTTTATTTATTTTTGTGACCTTGCTGTTTTCTGTCCATCTATATTTACGAATATTTTGGACCAAATTCAGACATAAGTGGGGGGATTATTTTAATACGTTCAAAATTCAGCAACAAGACTCACCTTAAATTGACTAATTGAAGAAAATGATGCCTCAGTCTCTAAAAGGGAAAAGGAGAAAAACCAAGAACCCACTCAGCCTGTGGCAAGTTTTCATCATTTATGTCTGCATTTTCTATCTTATTTACAATACTCATGATCAGTGAGAAAAAAATGCTATGCTTTCGTGTGGGTTTCCATTCAGAAAGCATGGCATAATCTGAACTGTGTTTGCTTTATAAGCGTGTGCTGATGGGTGAAAATGGTTCCAAGACCAGGACGTTTTCAAAGGAAAAACTGAGGATAAGGTAGAAATGTGCATTACTTTACTGGGACTTGTTACAGAACCAGAGAGGTGTTTACCCACAAGGAAGATGTTAAAGACAAGCTGTGTTCATATTCTTCCACAGAGGGGCTGGAAAGGGGCCGTGGATAACTGTGGGAGGTTGGTGTCCTGTCCTCACATGACAGGACCAATGGCTGAGTCACTGGTCCCCTTTATGACTACAGCACAGGTCTTTCCACTTCCTGGAGGTAAAATCCCACAATTAGAAGAGCAGAACTTCCCTCTTAAGGCTTTCAACTATTTATTACACAAATCTAGTCTCAGAGGTCAGTCATGTGCACCATGTAGTTATGGGTCAGTACAAGAGTGCTGGGATTTTCTTTTTAGAGAAGCCATGTCTTGATTAGAAACACGTCAAGGAAAATATTCCCAATATAAAAAACACACCAGTTATAAAAAAATTGTGATTCAGAAGTAGAAGCCCAACCTAATGTGCCAAGTTGCCAGTTCTTCTACAAGTTTTATAAGCCAGTCTGAGAGGCAAGGGTGTGTCTGAGAGCTCTCTGTTTGCCACCATCTTCATTTTATTCTAACACTTATCCAGTGGTCACTAGCTGAGATTGACAGTTTTGTGACAGAGGTGTAGTGGTTTTAGTTTCCAAAACAATTTAAATAGCAACCACAGCAAGACTGTCTAGCAACGACTTAAGAAATGGTTTATAGCAGCAAGGTTTGAGGCTACAAAAAGTTTCTTTCTGTTGTATTGAAATGGAAAAATCCTGTTGTATTGATATGGAAAACTCCTCTTGAGCACCTAAAAGCAGCTAGGGAGTGAACAATAACTACAGATTGCAAACTCCAGGATCAATGGGAAATGAAGTGTATGGTAAAAAGGGACAGTTACAGTCTCTTTTTGAAATACACTGAGCTTGGCCTAATTTCCATGGAATTGGCTACTCTGTTGTGAATTCAGATTAGGGAATTGCAACTGGCCTTCCCATCGCCTCTGTTTCAGTCCCACAGCCTAAGCTCAAACCCAGAGAATGACTTTCTGGCTCCTAAGGGTTCTTCAGAGCAAGAACAGAGATAGCAAGGTACCCACCTGACACTAACAATCCATCCTAGCAATGAACTGGAAAAATAATGTCTCTTTTGCAAAAGAAGGAAGCATTGTCAGGGAGATTTTAGAACTGTAATTGGTTTGTGACTAAATACAGGAAGAAGTAATTTTGCATGGAGCTTTGTCCCACTTAATTTCAGGACTATGAGACCTAAGGGCAAGGTATTTCAAAATCTGTGTATAAATTTAAGAATTTAAATAGTTATATCATTTTTAGTTTCTAGATAGCTGTAATTCTCATTCACTAATTATTGCTGGCTAACTATTTCCATTTACTGAAGTCTTTTAAATTAAAACAGGTGAATTTGAAAATACTTTCCTAAGCACTTAGCAAAATTTGGACTCACAAACTTATGTCCAGAGGAAGAAGATTTCATTGTGAATTAATTATGATAAGAGGAAGGGCTAAGACCTGCTTTCTTCCTATAAACACATTATTGTTCTGTGCTGCACCAAACCAGATGTTGGTGACATTTCTAATAAGCTGTTGCAAAACTCAAACTAATTACGGAGACAGAAAATTCTGACTGGAAAAAAGGACTGATAAGAAAGAAAGAACTGAGGTAAACTTGTCACAAAATCTGTATTTTGCATCATCAAGACCTGTCTTGTCAAGCTCCATCTCTGCTCTTTATATACATAGAAAATTAGCATATCATTTGATAATGACCTATCAAAACCTATGCTTTGATTACAAGCAGCTGCTTTTGATTACAATCAATGAATCACTAATTTGTGCTCAACCACAGAACAGTTGGACTCCATCTATTATTCATTCTTGAAGTGGAGATCCTATTTAGAACTGGATTCCAAATTTCACTAGAGCTTTTACCCTCTTGGCTATTAATAATTTTGTTTTGAAGTTCGGTCTCTGAGGTTTCATGATGGCCTCTTTTGTTATGCTTAAACTCTGAAATAATATGCTCAGCTGTTGCCCAGATCTACGCATCTTTCTTCCTGACTATATGTGTGGAATAGGCTAATTTAAGTCTTCTAACAACCACATGATACTCTTTTGATTTTTAAAATTTCTAGCCTTTATGTCCAGTATAAACTAAGCCATATTCACAAGGGACTGATAGGATATTATCTGCGTTTGTGTGACATGAGATCTGTAGGTCTCTGAATTTTTTTACTCTGTCTCTCTCTCTCTCTATAAAAATATCAATACATGTATCTTTATATATATATATACTTATGAAAATGTCAGATGGCTTCTCCATTCAAAGTATTTTGCCTGAAGCCATGAGATATAATCTACCTTTGTATAATTATGTGTGCACAAACACATTCGTTCTTCAGATATTTCCAAACATTTTGAGCTCCCGGGTCTCATATTCATCGGCTTTGATTATATTATCGCTAGTTCAAGATAAAGAACAGATTTTTTTCTTAAATTACCAATGAGATTGTTCATAAGAGTGTGTGAATAACTTCTACTGTGGAAAAAACCTCTCTCTGGTGTAAGCTGCTTCCAGAGTATGACTGTCTGGCTCACAAATCTGTGTGACACTGTCAACCAACACAAAAGTGACATCTCATTTGATAAATCGATGACGACTAGACTCAAAAGACACTAATGATCAATGTGTTCTGTTTTTCTATCAATCCAAAAGTAAAAAAAAATTACTATCAAGCAAGTCAATCAATTTACAAGCCCAAAGTGTCAAAAATGCCCTGTTATTCTGTTTGGGTGGTAGGTCTGATAGATAGATGCCTGTAATTTAAAAGGTTCTATTTTAAAAACTGTTAAACATGTTCAATCTATGCAGAAAAAAACAGCTCATGCCTCAGAGTCTGAGTACTGCTCTCAGTCTAAATCTGAAACGGCCAGCTCAGGCTTTGGGCTCAGTCTTGAAGAGCATCACCAGCACTTGATGGGAGGGATCACAGCCTTGCTTTCCAGTCATGGGTTCTTTCACTCCTCAGAGCCCTTATGAAATATGGCAGAAACTGTGACCATGAAAGGCAGCTAGAAAACAGTTCCAAGTAGCCTGGGGTGATTTCCCAAACTGTAAACCTGAGGAAAGGAAATGTCAATATCTTGCTGATAGTGGGGCAACACGGAAAAAAATATCAGTTTTGACAAGAGAATCTGCTTGGGAAACAATATTCTTTCTTAAATTTACTCTTAAATTGCATTCTATTTCTGTGAGTGAGATATACCACTCACAAGAAAAAGCTGAGCAAAAATGGAATACCTTGCCAGTTCAAAACAGTGGGCACCATTAGTTGCAAGTGTAAAGTGGCACCCACAAAACCAAAGATGCAATTTAGGAAACACACCTCAAGCTCAACAAATACAGGCTCCCAGGGACCCCAGAGTAGTCCATGTCTCTAATAAATGCTTCCTGCTCTTCCAGTCTCTGCCCATTGACTTTAATATGAATCGTGCCTCATGATTTTTTAAACAGTCAACAGAATGCTGTAATCTGTAACTCTTACTCATGCTAATAAGTCCTTAATCATCTCAACAGGATCTAGATACACATTGGGACTGCTCCTGAGAATAAATTACTTCCCATTGAACATAAGGACTCTGGCCCATTCTTATTTACACATTGTATGTGAGATTCACAAAAAGCCTGTGAAAATTCAGCCTGAGGTCTCATTGGAAGAGTTGCTGGGAGCTAAGTGCCTTCGAATAGCTGGCACATAGTACCAAACAGCTGACAATCTATCAATCCATGAGAAAAATTTTGCCTTCAGATGTATGTTGCTTCCACTGAAGTCAGCAAGTTGCACATACTTCACCAGGGAATTTGATCATAAAATAGCAGTTAAAGCAGACTGGCATTTTAGAGTTCATTTTTAAGTGAGGTGGTTCATAGAAAAGTTGCCATGTAACTAAATGTTTAACCACAACTACATAGATTTGAAATGTCAGGGAGGAATAAGTGTTACGTTTGCGAGTCTTTTTACTTCCCAGGGAAAGCTACATAACTCACTAGACCCTTTACAAACAAACAAACAAAAAGAGGAAAAGAAATGGCTTCATGCTCTGGAAACACCTCTGGGAAACAGAATGGTTGAGCAGAGCCACACAGCAATTCAGCCATAATGGTCAGTAGCTTCAAACAACACCATCCTGCATAAATGTCATATTTCCATTACTGGCAGACTGAAATCTTCGCAATAGAGTTGTTTCTATTAAGATTCAATATCACCATATGCTCTAATTACTGTTAAAATGCAGTTTATCATGTTCGAAATCTTTCAATTTATAAACACATCCACAGCCCAGAGCACAGGTAGGAAACACTGAAACCATTATCAGCAAAATAAATAAAGGAGGGAAAAAATCCTCACCAAACTGACAAACAGCTTTGGTGCTAAATGTTCTCTATGTGGGACCAGACCCCCAGCAGTTACAACCTCTGCTTTGTAAGATATCCATCAGAAAGTAAAGTTGAAACTCTGTGGCCCATTGCACAGATCTAGGCTGAGGGAATCAAGTTAATGAAATCTTTGTGTTGAACATTCTTATGTTCTTCTAAATGTTTTCTGTTTTAGCTGAATTTGCCTGCGTGCAAGTTGAAACCAACTTGAGACCCTGTAAAACTGAGCTCAAGGATTCTCAACTGGCTCACGCTGTTTCAACCATAAGAACATAAAATCTTGTGTGACTATAAAGCTACTTTCCTATGGAGACAAAACCTTAGGTGAGCAAAGTTTGTATTGATTTTAGAAGTACTGTGAATTATCATTATTTGTTATATATTATATTTATATATATGCTAAATGATAGAAAATATACCATAAATTTCTAGAAGCCTGTTGTTAGCTAGATGTGGCTGTCTCTTCACATTTCTTTTTGTTCATTTAGGATTCAATTTTTTTTATATGAAAGACAGACACAGAAATATTTACACACAAGCTCCATGTGCTCTTTCATTCAATGCTTAATTTTTTTTCTCCTAGTTTTCACAAGCATAAGCAAAGAACTTAAAGGCAGTGAAGAAATAACAAAATCATGTAATTAAAAATTCAGTAATTGCTAAGTTTTGAGTGCTGCTTTAGAACATGAGGGGGGTGATATTTTAATGCAATTATT